>NW_016971083.1:0-452 GCF_001483705.2 Eufriesea mexicana
GCATGTATGGATGTGTGGATGTATATATGTATGGCTATATGGATCGATGGATGTATGGATGGGCGGACGTGTGGATGGATGGGCGTACGGAGGGATGGAAGTACCGATGGATGTATGTATGGATGGATGGCTGTATGGACGTATGGATGTATGGATCGATAGATGGATGGATTGGTGGATTGATGTATGGATGGATGGATGTATGGATCGGTGGATATATGGATTGGTGGACGTATGAGTGGATGTCTGAGTGGATGAATGGATATATGGATAGATTGAGGTATGGATGGACGGATGTAAGGATGTATGGATGTATAGAGGTACGAATGTATGGATCTTGGGATGTATGTATGTATGGACGAATATACGTATGGATGTATGGAACGATGGATGTATGGATCGATGGATGTATGGATGGGTGCTGGTATGGATCGATGGATGTATGGTTCGAT
>NW_016971084.1:0-317 GCF_001483705.2 Eufriesea mexicana
AAACATCCATACATCCATCCATACATACATCCATCAATCCATACCTCAATCCATCCATACAACTATTCATCCGTACATCCGTTCGTCAATACCTCAATCCATCCATACAACCATCCGACCGTACAGCCATCAATCCATACATTCATCCATCCATACACCCATCCTTCCATACAGCCATCCAGACATATAACCATCCATCCATGCATCCATCGATCCATACATCTATCCACTCATACATGCATCAATACATACACCCATTCAGATATACATCCATACATCCATACATCAGTAGATCCATACATCCGTGCATCCGTTCA
>NW_016971085.1:0-1629 GCF_001483705.2 Eufriesea mexicana
GTAGGGATGTATGGATGTATGGATGTATGGATGTATTAATGTATGGATTTAAGAATGTATGGGAGGACGGATGCATGGATGAATGGCTGTATGGATGGGAGAATGAATGGATGGATGGATGTATGGATGTATGGACGAATGTATGTACGGATGGGTGGATGTATTTGTGTAGGGTTGTATGGGCGTATGGACGTACGTATGTATGGAGCTATGGACGGATGGATTGGCGTACGGGTGGACGGATTTATGGATGGATGGTTGTAATGATGAATGGATGTATGGATGTATGGATAGGTGTACGGATATATCGGTGGATGTGTGTATGGATGTGTGAATGTATGGATGGGCGGATGTATGGATGGATGGATAGATTGAATGGTGGATGATTGTGGGTGGATGTATGGATGTATGTATGAATGAATGTATGGATGGATGGGTGTATGAACGGATGTATGTATGATTGTATAGATACATGTATGGAAGGTTATATGTATGAACGTTTTTATGTATGTATGTGTTGATGAATGTATGTATTGATGTATGTATGGATGTTTGTATTCATGAATGTATGGATGTATGTATGGATGTACGTATGGAAGAATGTATGGATGTATGGATGTATTGATGGATGGATGTAGGGATGGTTGGGTGCATGGGTGGATGTATGTGCGGATGGGTGGATGTATTGATGTATGGATGGGTGTACGGATGGATGTATTTACGAATGGCTTGATGTATTGATGGATTGATATATGGGTGGATGTATGTTTGGGTAGATGGGTGTATGGATGCCAGAATGTACGTATGGATGGATGTATGGATGGATGAACGTACGGATGGAACGATGCGTGGTTGGATATATGGCTGGATGGATGCGTGGATGGATTTATGGATGTATGGACGTATGTATGTATGGATATATGGGTGGATGGCTGTATGGATGGATGGATGTTTGGATGTATGAACGCATGTACGGTTGTGTTAATGGATGAATGTATGGATGTATGTATGGATGTATGCATGGGTATATGGATGAACGTATGAATGGATGCATGGATGTTTCTATGGATGTGTGTATGGATGTACGATTGGATAGATGGATGCATGTATGTTTGTATGGTTGTATGCATGGATGGATGGATGTATGGATGCATGTATGAATGTATTTATGGGTATATGTGGAGATGTATGCATGGACGCATGCATGGATGTGTATACGGTTGTCCGGATGAATGGTGTATGGATGACGTATGGATGTAATTGTCGATGTATGAAGGAGTGTATTTACGGATGTATGTTTTGATGTATGTATCGACGGATGGATGTATGGATATACCTATGGATGGATGGATGTATGAACGGATGTATGTATCGATGTATTGATACCTGCTCGGAAGGTTATGTGTATTAATGTTTGTATGCATGTATGCATTGATGTATGCATGTATGTGTGTATTGACGAATGTATGGATGTACATATGGATGTATGTATGGATGTATGTATGGGTGTATTTACGTATTGATTGATGGATGTATGGGTGGAGGTATGAATGGATGCATGCATGAATGTGTGTATGTATGTATGGATGTATGTATGGATGGACGCATGTACGGTTGTACGTATAGATG
>NW_016971086.1:0-536 GCF_001483705.2 Eufriesea mexicana
TTTTACTGACATTTTCGACTAATATTGTGGTGAGCTAAGTTCTTTGCATAAATAAAGAGGAAATATTCTATTGGCGTGCTATTGCTATTGCAACACTATAGAATCTTCCTTGAAAATTCAATTTTGTTGTCATTTTCGACTAATATCGTGGGGAGCTAGCTTTCTTGCATAAATAAAGAGGACAGATTCTATTGGCGTGCAAAAATTCCTATTGCAACACTATAGGATATTGCTGGAAAATTCAAATTTATTGACATTTTCGACTAACATCGTGGTGAGCTAACTTTCATGGATATATAAGGAGGAAAGATTCAATTCACTTGCTAATGCGTCGCAATGCTATAGAATTTGGCTGGAAAGTATAATTTTATTGACATTTTCGACTAATATGGTGGTGGGCTATTTTTCTTTCATAAATAAGGAGGAAGGATTCAATTGGCGTGCTATAACCGTTGCAATGATATAGAATATGGCTGGAAAGTTCAATTTTGTTGACATTTTCGATTAATATCGTGGTGAGCTAACTTTCTTGCATA
>NW_016971087.1:0-1525 GCF_001483705.2 Eufriesea mexicana
AGTTTAGTAGAGCATTGTAGCGCGCAGGAACCTACCGAATAGCAGTGTGTGGCAAAAGAGTCAAACTTACTGTTACCAAACCTAACCAAACGTAACATAACCAAGGGCTACATATCTCAGCCTATCGTGCCGAGAATACTATTTCTGACCTCCCAGGATCCACGCTGAGCGTATAAGAGGAGAACAGGGCGCAGAAAACCATAGAATTTCAGTGTATAGCACAACGGTGGAAACTACCGTATCCTAACGTATCCAAACATTACAAAACCGAAAGTAGCCTAGCACTACCTAACGTGCCGAGAACACTATTTTGTGTCTCTCCAGAGCCAAGCAGAATATAATAGAGCAAAGTACACCGCACTTATCCACTGCATTACAGTTTACAGCACAAAAGTCAAAGGTATCCTAACCTAACCCAAGCAAACGTAACACAACCAAACGTAAGCTAACTCAACCTAACGTTTCTAGTCCACTATTGCTTGCCTCCCCAACGCCAGCAAAGCAGATTAGCGGAGAGTAGAGCGCAGAAGTCCATTAAACGTCAAAGTACAGCACAAAAATCAGAGACATCCTAACCAAACCGAGGTAAAACTAACCTTGACAGAACTAACATAGCTCGACCTAACGCGCCGCAGCAACATTTCCTGGCCTCCCCAGAGGAAAGAAGGGAATATTAGATCATAGTAGCGCGCAGGAGTGCACCGAATATCAGTGCATAGCGCAAAAGCCAAAGCCATCCTAACCAAACATGAACTTACCTAACCTTTCCAGGCATGGAGTAACTAAACCTAATAGGCTGAGACCTCAATTGCTGGCATCCCCAGCTGCAGGCAGAGTATATTAGAGCACAGTAGAACGCAGAAATCGACGGAATATCAGTCTATAGCCCAAAAGTCAAAGCTATCCTAACCAAGCCTAACCAAACCTACCTAACCGAACGCAACGTAACTCTACCTAACGTGACGAGAGCACTGTTCCTGGCGTCCACAGAGGCAAGCGGTGTGCGGTAGCGCACAGAACAGCGAAGGCGTCCATAGAATAGCAGTGCGTAGCACAAAAGTCGAAGCTACCCATTCTAACCTAACCAATCCTATCATAGACAGACGTAACGTAATCCAGGCCGACGTTCCACGAAAGCCATTGCTGGACTCACGAGAGCTAAGCAGTGTATAGCAGAGCCATGTAGGATTCTGGAATCGTCCGAATAGCAGCGTACAGCATAAAGGTAGGATATATCCTAACCTAACCTTGCCTAACCTAGCTGAATCAATCGTGACCAATCCTAACATAACGATCCCAGCCCACAATTGCTGGCCTCCTTTTCGCCAAACGGGGCACACTGGAGGTGAGTAGAAGGCAGGTGTCCATAGAATGGCAGCGTATAGCACGAAAGTCAATACGAAAGTCAAAGATATGCTAACCAAACGTAAACAAACCGGACCTAACTAAACATAAACTACCCCAACTTAACGCGCTGCGGCCACAATTTCGAGCGTTCCCAGAACAAAGCAGCGCACATTAGATC
>NW_016971088.1:0-1420 GCF_001483705.2 Eufriesea mexicana
TTGGTGATTAGTTCGCCTAGCGCCTGCAATCCCATGGCAAGTACAGCCATCTGCTTGCCAGAATATAGGTCTATTCAAAATCTATAGCATGTTATAGCTTGGTAAATAGATCACCTGACGCCTTCAATCCAATGGCAAGTACAGTCATCTTCTTGCCAAAGAACAGAGCTATTCAAAAGACGCCTTCAATCCAATGGCAAGTGCAGTCATCTTCTTGCCAAAGAACAGAGCTATTCAAAGTATGCAATCCGTTATAGCTTGGTGAATAGATCGCCTAACGCCTTCAATCCAATGGCATGTACAGTCATCTTCTTGCCAAAGAGCAGGGCTATTCAAAATCTATAGCATGTTATAGCTTGGGAAATAGATCGCCTAACGCCTTCAATCCAATGGCATGTACAGTCATCTTCTTGCCAAAGAGCAGGGCTATTCAAAATCTATAGCATGTTATAGCTTGGGAAATAGATCGCCTAACGCCTTCAATCCAATGGCAAGTACAGCCATCTGCTTGCCAGAAAATAGGTCTATTCAAAACCTATAGCATGTTATAGCTTGGTAAATAGATCGCCTAACGCCTTCAATCCAATGGCATGTACAGTCATCTTCTTGCCAAAGAGCAGGGCTATTCAAAATCTGCAATCTGATGTAGATTGGTGAACAGTCCGCCTGACGCCTTGAATCCAATGGCAAGTACAGCCATCTACCTGCCAGAGAAGGAGTCTAACCAAAATCTATAACCTGTTATAGCTTGGTGAATAGAGCGCCTAACGCCTTCAATCCAATGACAAGTACAGCCATCTACTTGCCAGAGACTAGGTCTATTCAAAATATATAATCTGTTATAGCTTGGTGAATAGGTCGCCGAACGTCTCCAACCAATGGCCAGTACAGCCATCTGCTTGCCTAGAAAATTGGCCTATTCAAGATCTATAACCTGTTATAGCTTGGTGAATAGATTGCCTAACGCCTTCAATCCAATGGCAAGTACAGCCATCTACTTGCCAGAGAATAGGTCTTCTCAAAATCTATAACCTGTTATAGCATGGTGAATAGATGGCATAACGCCTACAATCCAATGGCAAGTACAGCCATCTTCTTTCCAGAAAGTTGGTCTATTCAAAATCTATAACCTGTTGTAGCTTGGTGAAAAGATCGCATAACGCCTTCAATCCAATGGCAAGTACAGCCATCTACTTGACAGAGAATAGGCCTATTCAAGATCTAAAATCTGTTATAGCTTGGTGAATACGTTGCCTAACGCCTTCAATCCAATGGCAAGTACAGCCATCTACCTGCCAGAGAATAGGTCTATAGTAGTCTGTTATAGCTTTCTGAATAGGTAACCTAACGCCTTCAATCGAATGGCAAGTACAGCCATCTACTTGACAGAGAATATGCCTATTCAATATCTAAAATCTGT
>NW_016971089.1:0-609 GCF_001483705.2 Eufriesea mexicana
CGGCACGATACTTTGTGTCATGTTACGCTTGGTTATGTTACGATTGGTTAGGTTAGGATAGCGCAGCTTTGACTTTTGCGCTATAAAATGCTATTCGGTGGATTCCTGCGCTCTACTGTTTTCTAATATGTTCTACCTTGCTCTGGGGAGCTCTGCAATAGTGCGGTAGGCGCGTTAGGTCCAGTTAGGTTACGCTTGGTCAGGTTATTATAGCATGCGTTATGTGTGGATATGTTTGACATTTCTGCTATACACTGTCATTCTATTGACTTCTGCTCTACCCTCTCCTCCTATATCTTCTGCTTGGGAACGTAAAGGCCAGCAGTAGTGTCTTGGCACATAAGGTTGTGTTAGGTTACCTTTCGGTATGTTACGTTTGGTTAGGTTAGGAAAGGATATCTTCGACTTTTGCGCTGCACACTGCTATTCGGCGGTCTTCTGCGCTCTTCGTTGCTCTACTATGCTCAGCTCGACACTGGAGAGACCAGCAATAACGGTCGTGGAACGATACGTTGAAATATGTTACGATGGGTTAGATAAGGTTATGTTACGTTTGGCTAGAATGCCATTGCCTCTTGTGTTATACACTGCTATTCTGAGATATCTGGG
>NW_016971090.1:0-848 GCF_001483705.2 Eufriesea mexicana
AAACGTAACCTACCTCAACATAACATGCCGAGAGCAGTATTGCTGCCCGCGCCAGAGCCAAGCGGATCATATTCGAGGAGAGTAGAGCGCAGTAATCCATAGAATCGCAGTGTATAGTACAAGAGTCGGAACATACCTATCCTAACCTGGCCAAGCGTAGCATAGCCGAACGTAACGTAAGACATCCTAACACGCCGAGGCCATTTTTGCAGGTCTCATCAGAGCCACGCAGAGCATATTAGAGCACAGTGGGGCGCAGAAATCCATAAAATGGCATGGTATAGCAAAAAAGTCAAAGCTATCCGAACGTAACCCAAGCTAACAAAGCCTGACCATACGTGGACAAACCAAACGTATTGTGCCGCGTCCACTGTTGCTGTAGTCCCCATGGCCGAGCGCAAAACGGTGTAGCAGATTAGGGAGTAGAATTCCAACGAATAACAGTGTGTAGCGCGGAAATCAAAGGCACCCTAGCCAAACATAGCCTTACCTAACATAACCGAACGTAACATGACTTATACCATTCTGCCACGGCAGCAATTGCCGGACACCCGACACTCGTGCGGAGTATAGTAGTACCACGGAGAGCGCAGAAATTCACAGAATAGCAGTGTATGGCACAGAAGTCAAAGCTGTCCTAACCTAACCGTACCAAACGTAGCATAAACAAAGGTAACGGAACTCAAAGTGCCCAGACCACAGCTGCCAGCCCCCCCCAGCCAAGCAGAACACACTGGAACACAATAGAGCGCAAAAATCCACGGACTAGCAATCTTTAGCACAAAAGTCTAACCCAACCTAACCAAACATAGCCTCACCTGACGTAACCAAGCTCAGCCTATCTCAAC
>NW_016971090.1:902-1356 GCF_001483705.2 Eufriesea mexicana
AATGCACAGAGCAGAGATTCACTGAATATCAGCGTGAAGCATAAAACTTAGGGCTGTCCTAACATAACTTAACCTAACCTAATCTAACCAAACGTAACACAACTCAGCCTAACGTGCCGAAACCACTATTGCTGGCCTCCGCAGAGCCAAGCAGATCGTAGTAGAACACTGTACTGCGCAGAAATCCACCGAATAGAAGTGAATAGCACAAAAATCCAACCTACCCTAACCAAACTAAGTCAAACCTGACGTAATCAAACGTAACATCTCACAAGCTGATGTGACAGTGCCACTATTCCTGGATCCCTCGGAGTCAAGCAGAGGGCAGTAGAGCAACGTAGAGTGCTGAAATCCACCGAATAGCGATGTATAGCAGAATAGACGAAGCTACTCAATCCTAACCTGACCAAACCCAACGTAGCCAAACCTAACCAAACTCTACCTTGCGGGCCGA
>NW_016971091.1:0-685 GCF_001483705.2 Eufriesea mexicana
TTTTTGCGATAAAATCTGACTGCTCGGCCGATCTTCACAAAACTTGGCAGAATAGCGTTATTCTATAGCATCGCAATGGCTATAGCACGCCACAAGTATCTCTCCTCCTTATTTATGCAAGGAAATTAGCCCACCAGTTAGTCCAAAACATCAATAATATTGAATCTTCCAGCCGGATTCTATAGCATTACAATGGCTATAGGTCGCCAATAGAATCTTTCGCCAACATTTATATAAGAAAGTTAGATCACCACGATCTTAGTGGAAAATGTCAATAAAATTGAATTTTCCAGCCATAATGAGAGAAATTGAGCTTTGCAGCCAGATTCTACAGCATTGCAATGGCTGTAGGACGCCAAAATATTCTTTCCAAATTATTTATGGAAGAAAGTTAGCGCACTACGATATTAGTCGAAAACATCAATAATATTTTATTTTCCAGCCAGATTTTATAGCATTGGAATGATATGTCCATAAAATCGAATTTTCCAGTCAGATTCTATACCCTTACTACGGCTATAGCTCGCCAATAGGATCTTTCGTCGACATTTGTATATGAAAGTAGGATCACCACGATATTAGTGGAAAATGTCACCAAAATTGAATGTTCCAGCCAGATTCTATAGCATTGCAATGGCTACAGCACGCCAATTGAATCTTTCCCCATTTTTTTATCCAGGAAAGG
>NW_016971092.1:0-267 GCF_001483705.2 Eufriesea mexicana
CTGGAAAGTACAATATTATTGACAGTTTCGACTATTATCGTGGTGAGGTAACTTTCTTGCATAGATAAGGTGGAGAGATTCTACTGGTGTGCTATAGACATTGCTATGCTATAGAATCGTCGTGGAAAATACAATTTTATTGAAATTTTCGACTAATTTCGTGGTGAGCCAACTTCCTTGCATATGTAAGGAGGAAAGATCCATTCCTGGTGCTAAAGCCATTGCAATGCTGCGGAATCTGGCTGGAAAATTCAATTTTATTGACAT
>NW_016971093.1:0-256 GCF_001483705.2 Eufriesea mexicana
ACATGCCGCGACCAGTATTACTGGCCTCCACAGAGCCAAGCAGAGCATAACAGAGGAATGTCGGGCGCAGGAATCCGTAGAATCGTAGTACCCAGAAGAAAAGTCGGAGCCATCCTAACTTTACCAAAGTTGACGTAACCTAATCAAACGTATCCCACCTAGACTACTATTTCTGGCCTCCCCGTCGCCAACCAGGGCACATTAGAGGAGAAGAGTGCGCTGACGTACATATAATGTCATTGCATATCACGAAAGT
>NW_016971094.1:0-244 GCF_001483705.2 Eufriesea mexicana
TTCGTCCATACATACATCCACCTTTCCATACACCCATCCAATCATACATGCGCCCATCCTTACATCCATCGAACCATACATCCATCCATCCATACTAGCACCCATCCATACATCCGTAGATACATACATCTATCCTTCCATACACACATCCGTCCATGCGTTCATACATCCACACATTCACAAAGCCATCATTCCATACTTCCATACAACCATACATACATCCATACATACATCCATACATACA
>NW_016971095.1:0-3653 GCF_001483705.2 Eufriesea mexicana
ATCAACGTATCGTGCGGCCACCTCCATTGCTGGCCTCGCCAGAGCCAAGCAAGACATATCAGAGAAGAGTACGTCGCAGAAATCCGTTGAATCGCAGAATACAGCAGAAAAGTCAAAGATATCCGAACCTAACACAAACAAATATAACCTAACCTAACGTAGGCAAACAACATAACGTGCCGCGACCACAATTGCTGGCATCCGCAGGGTCTAGCAGATTTGAGTGGAGCACGTTGGAGCGTAGGAATCCACCGAATAACTGCGTATAGCACGAAAGTCAAAGTTACCCTAGCCAAACGTATCCTAACTTAACCTCACCAAACGTAATCTAACTTAACCTAACGTGCCTCGGGCACTATTGCTCTCATCCCGGAAGTCGAGCAGGTTAAAGTAGAGCAATGTAGAGGGCAGAAATCCACTGATTAGCAGTGTGAAGCACAAATGTCAAAGCTATCCTGTCCTAACCTCGCCAAACGGAACGTAACCGAACGTAGCGTGTCCCTTCCTAACTTTCCGAGGCCACTATCGCTGCCCTCCTCCCAGCAAATCAGAACATATTAGAGGAGACTAGAGCGCAGAAATCCATAGAATCGCAGTGCATAACACAAGAGTTGATGCTTCCATAACCTAACACACCCAAACGTAACATACCCGAACGTAGCCTAGCTAAACGTAACGTGCCGAGTCCAAAGCTGCTTGCCTGTCCTGAGCCAAGTATAACGCAGTTATCCATAGCAACGCAGTTCATAGTGCAATAGTCAAAGATATCCTAACCAAACATAACCAAACATAACTAAACCGAGTGTAACCTAATTTACCCTGTTGCGCGTAGACAACTAGAGCTGACATCCCCAGAGGAAAACGGGGCATATTACAGGAGAGTAGATAGCCGAAGTTCATACGATGGCAGTGCGCAACGCAAAAGTCGACGATATCCTAGCCTCACCGAAACGAACCTTACCTAGCCTAGAGTAAACGAACACAACCTAACCCGCCGCGTTCACCATTTCTGGCCTGCCAGGAGAAAAGAAAAGAATATTAGGTAACAGAAGAGCGCAGAGATCCACCAAATAGCAGTGTATAGCACAATTGTCGGAGCTATCCTGACCAAACCAGACATAACCTAACCTAGCCAAACGTAGAGTAACTAAACATAACAGGACGAGACCTATATTTATGACACCCCAGAGCCATGCAGAACATATCAGAGCGCAGTAGATACCAGAAGTCAACCGAACAGCAGTGTATTGCACAAAATCGAAGCTATCCTAACCAACCCTAACCAAATTCAACCTAACCAGACGTAACATGTCAAAACCTACCGTGGCGCGACCACTATTGCTGGCATCCCGAGCGTCGAGCAGAGTATATTAGCGCAATGCAGAGCGCAGAAAGCCGCTCAAGTGCAGTGTACAGCACAAAAGTCTAAGCTACCCTTTCCGTACCTAACTAAACGTATCGTACCCAAGCGGAACATAACTCACACTAACGAGCCTAGACCATTATTGCTCGCCTCACGATCGTGAAGCAGTACATATTAGAGGAGAGTGGAGCGCAGAACAGCATTAAAGGTTGGTTTGTAGCACAAAAGTCAAAGACATCCTAACCACACCCAATGTAATCTGACTGAGCCAAAAGCAACATAGCTCAACCTATCGCGCCGAGACCACTATTGCTACCCTCCTCAGAGCGAAGAAGAACATATTAGAGGAGAGTAGAGCGCTGAAATCGATAGAATCGCAGTGCATCGCACGATAGTCGAAGCTACCGTGTCCTAATATAGCAAAACTTAACACAGCCGAAAGTAGCCTAGATCTAACTTACGTGCCGAGACGACTATTTATTGCCCCTCCAGATCCAAGCAGGATATACTAGAGCAAAGTAGAGCGCAGTAATACACCGCAATGCAGTGTATAGCACAAAAGTCAAAGCCATCCAAACCAAACTTGTCGTAACCCAAGCAAACCAAACGTAGAATGGCTGTACAAACGTGCCACGACCAGAGTTGATGTCCTTCTCGAGCCAAGGGGAGCATATTGGAGCACGGTATAGCGCAAAACTTCACCGAATAGCAGTGTACAGCGCAAAAGTCAATGCTATACTATCCTAACATAACCACACCTTACACAACCATACGTGGCACAACAAAACCTAACATGCCGCGACCACCATTCCCGGCGTCCCCGGAGACAAGCAGAGAGTCACGGCGCACAGTAGAGAGCTGAAGTCCAAAGAGTAGCAGCGTGTAGAACTAAAGTCAAAGGTAACCCAACCTAACCAAGCATAACCTAACCTGACCAAACGGAATCGGACTCAACCTTTCGTGCCGCGATCGCTATTGCTGGCCTACGCAGAGCCAAGCAGAACTTATTAGAAAAGAGTAGAACGCAGAAATCCATCGAATAGCAGCTTATAGCGAGAAAGTCGAGGCAGTCCTAACCAAACTTAACCTAACCTAACACAAACAAGCGTGACCAAACACAAACAAACATGCCACGATCGCTATTGCTGGCCACCCCAGAGACAAGCAGAGCATAGTGGAGCAATGCGGAGCGCAGAAGCCTATCGAAGAGCAGTGTATAGCCCAAGAGCCGAAGCTATCCTATCCTAGCCTAACCAATCGCAACATAAGCAGACGTAACGTAACACAAAGTGGCGTGCCACGAAAGCCTTTGCTCGCCACACGAGAGCTATGTAGATCATAGCAGAGCAATGCAGGGCGCTGGAATCTCCCGAATAGCAATGTATTGCGAAAAAGTATGAAATATCCTAACATAACCTAACCTAACATGACCTAATCGAACGTAACCAACCCCAACCCAACGTACCTAGCCCTCAGTTGCTTGCCTTCCCATCTCTAAGCAGGGCATATTAGAGGTGAGTACAGCGCAGAGGTCCATAGAATGGCAGTGTATATCACGAATGTCAACCATATGCAAACCAAACACAAATAAACCTCTCCTAACCAAAGTCACCTAACACAAGCTAACGCGCCGCGGACACCACTTCAAGCATTTCCAGATCAACGCAGGGAGCATTAAGTCGCAGTAGAGCGCAGGAATCCACCGAATAGCGGTGTATAGCACAAAAGTCAAAGCTATCCGTTCCTAACCTAACCAAGCGTAACCTGACCGAGCGCAGCCTATTTCAGCCTAACGTGCCGAGACCATGACTGCTGGCCTCGCCAGAGCCAAGCAGAATAGACTAGAGCAAATTAGAGCACAGAAGTCCGTAGGATATTCGTGTAGGGTACATATGCCGAAGATATACTAACCAAACCCAACCAAACCTAACTTACCCAAACGTGACCTATCCCAAGCTAACGCGCCGCTACAAGCATGGCTAGCCTCCCCAGAGTAGAGCAGACTATTGTGCAGCGGAGTAGAGCGCAGAAAGGTTCCAAATAGCAATATACAGCACAAAAGTCAAAGATACCCTGACCTAACCGGTTCAAACCTATCCTAACCAAGCGTAGAATAACTGAACATAACGTGCCGCGACCACTATTGCTGGCTTCCGCAGCGCCAAGCAGAACATGCTAGAGCGCAGTAGAGCGAAGAAACCCACTGAATAGCAGCGTACATCGCGAAAGTCAAATCTATCCAAACCTAACACAAACGAACGTAACGCAACCAAACGTAACCTAGCTCGAC
>NW_016971095.1:4180-5233 GCF_001483705.2 Eufriesea mexicana
CAGCCTAGCGTGCCGAGGCCACACTTGCTGGCCTCCCCAGAGCCAAGCAGAACATACAGGAGAAGAGTGCATAGCAGGAGTCAACAGAATGGCAGTGCATAGCAGAAATATCAATGATATCCAAGCATAACACATGCTAACATAACCTAACCAAATATAACCTCTCTACACCTAGCGCGCCTACAAAACCGTTTCTGACCTCCCGAGAGCAAGGCAGAACATATTAGAGACAAATCATCACTGAGAAACGTGACGAGACCAATACCACTGGCCTCCACCTAGCCAAGCAGAATATACTAGAGCACAGTAGAGCGCAGAAATCCACCGAGTAGCAGTGTACACCACAAAAGTTAAAGCAATCCCGTCCAACCCAACAAACCGCTACGTAGCCACACGTAACATAACTCAGAGTAACGTGCCGCGAGCACTACTGCTGGCCTCCCAAGATTGGAGCAGAGTATAGTGGAGCAAAATAGAACGCTGAATTGAACCGAATAACAGTTTATAACAAGAGAGCCAAAGCTATCCGAACCTAACCCAAACTAACTAACCGCACGTAACATAGTTCAGCCAAACGTGCCACGGCCGCTATTGGTGGCCTCCTCAGAGACGAGCAGACGCTAGTAATGCAGTGCAAGTCGCAGATATCTACCGAGTGGCAGTGTAAAGCACAAAGGCAAAGCCGTACCTACCAAACTTTACCAAACCGAATCTAACCAAACGTATCCTACCTAAGCCAAATGTGCCAGGACCACCATTGCTGCCCACCCGACAGAAAAGCAGAGGCTAAAGTAGAGCAATGCAAATCGCAGATATGGACCGAATGGCAGTGTATAACACAGATGTTACTGCTACGTTGGCCAAAACTAACCTAATCTAGCCAGGTCAACCGTACCATATCTCAAACCAAGGCGCCGGGACCACTATTCCTGGCCTTCCCAGGGCCAAGCAGAACATACTTGGGCGCAGTCGAGCGCAGAAATCGACCGGATAGCAGGGCGTGGCGCGAAAGTCAAAGTTACACCATCCTAACTATGCCAAACGTAACGGAAG
>NW_016971096.1:0-881 GCF_001483705.2 Eufriesea mexicana
CAATTATTCTGCGTTTGGTTAGGTTACGCTTGGTCAGGTGAGGTTAGGATATCCTTGACGTTTATTTTGTGCTTTACGCCAATGTTCGTCGTATTTCTACGGTCTATGTTGCTCTGCTCTACTCTCCTCTACTCTGGGGAAGCCAGTAACGATTGTCCAGACACGTTAGTGTGATTTTGGCTACTTTTGACTATGTTGCGTTTGGTTAGGGTACAAGAGCATATCATTGACTTTTGTGTTAAATGCAGCTATTCCATGAACTTCTGCGTTTTACTGTGCCCTAATATGATCTGCTTGATTCTGGAGAGGCCAGCAATAGTGGTCTCCGCGCGTTGGGTAGTGTTACGTTATGTTCGGTTAGGTTATGCTTGTTAGGGCTAGGTTTGGATAGCTTTGGCTTTCTCGGCATGGACAGCTGTTCGGTGGATTCCTGAGACCCACTGTGCACACTGTGCTCTACAACACACTGTCTGACTCTGGTGAGGCAGGCAATAGTGGTCGCAGCAAGTTAGGTTTAGTTAGGGAACGTTTGGGTATGTAATGGTTGGATATGTTAGGAGAGAGTAGCTATGCCATTTATGCTACGCGCTGCCATTCGGTGGATTTCTGTGCTCCACATTCGTCTCATATGTAAAGCTTGGCTCAGGGAATGACAGCAATAGTGGCCTTGGCACGTTACACTTCTTTATGCGACGTTTGCCAAGGTTAGGTTGCGCAAGGTTAGGTTAGGATATCATTGACTTCTGCGCAACACACTGAAACGCCGCGGATGTTAGTGATCTACTGTGCTGTATTATACTCTGCTTGGCTCTGGAGATGTCAGCAACAGTGACGTAGGTCTGCTAGGTGGAGTTACGTTGCGTTTCGTTATACTATGTTTG
>NW_016971097.1:0-1518 GCF_001483705.2 Eufriesea mexicana
CTGACCTAACCAAACGTAACCTAATCGAACGTGATATAACACAAACAAAGCTATTACTGGCCTTCCCCGAGCCAGGCAGAGCATATTTGAGCACAGTAGTCAGTCGAAATCCACCGAATAGCAGCGCATACCGCGAAAGCAGGATCTATCCGAACCTAACCCAAACTAGCATAACGTAACCAAACGTAGCCTAACTCAACCTAACGTGCCGAGATCACTATTGGTGGTCTCCCGAGAGTCTAGCAGAGTATAGTGGTGAAATGTAGATCGCACGGATCTACAGAATAGCACTCTATAACACAAAAGTAAGAGCCATATTATCCTAACATAGGCAAACGTAGCGCAGCCAAACGCAACAGAACATAGACTAACGTGCCGAGACCAATGCTGCTGGCATCCCCATAGCCATAGAAAGTAATAGAGGACAGCAGAGCGCAGAATTCCACCGAATAGCAGTGTATACCATAAAAGTCTAAGCCACTCTAACCAAACCTAACAATGCTAGGCTAACCAAACGTAGCACAATTCTAACAAACCTGCCACGGCCGCCATTGCGGGCCTCCCCAGAGACAAGCTGAGCATAGTAGAGCACAGTAGAGAGCAGGAATTCAACGTATAGCAGTGTACAGCACAAAAGTCGAAGCTATCCTGTCCTAACCTAACCAAACCTGACGTAAGCATTCGTAGCCTAACCAATACTAACGTGCGGTGACCTCTATTGCTGCCCTCCTCAGAGCCAAGTAGAACATGTTAGAGGAGAGTAGAGCGCCGAAGTCCATAGAATCGCAGTGCATAGCAAAATATTCGAAGCTACACTATCCTAACAAATCCAAACGTCACATAAACGAACGTAGTTTAACTCAAGCTAACATGCCGATGCCACTATTGCTTGCCTCCCCAGAGACAACTAGAACATGCTAGAGCACAGCAGAGCGGAAAATTGCACCGAAGGATGCCTATATCACGAAAGTCAAAGCAATCCATACCTAACCCAAACTAACGTAGCCCCACCGAACGTAGCCTAACCCAACCTAACGTGCCGCGACCAGTATTGCAGGCATCCACAGAGCCGTGCGGAGCATAATAGAGGAGAATTGAGCGCGGAAATACATAGAACCGCAACGTATGGCAGAAAAGTCGAAGCCGTCCAAACCCAATCATAGCCAACATAACCAGCCAAACGTATCCTATTCCGACCTAACGTGCCGAGACAAATATTGCTGCCCTCACCGTTTCCAAGCAGGGCATATTGGAAGGGAATAGACAAATGAGGTCCATAGAAAGCCAATGCACATCACGAAAGACAACGATATCACAACCTAACCAGAACAAACCTAAACTAACAAAACGTAACATATCCCAACGTAACGCGCCGCGGCCACCATTTCTGGAATTCGCAGAGCAAAGCATGGAACATTAGATTACAGACGCAACGTAACTCAGGCAAACGTGCCGGGACCAAGACTGCTGGCCTCCCCAGAGCCAAGCAGAATATACTAGAGGACAGTAGAGCACAGA
>NW_016971098.1:0-245 GCF_001483705.2 Eufriesea mexicana
CACCACGATATTAGTCGAGAATGTCAATAAAATTGAATATTCCAGGAAGCTTCTATAGCTTTGTATTTCCTATAGCACTCCAGTTGAGTCTTTCCACCTTATTTATGCAAGAAAGTTAACTCAACACGATATAAGTCGAAAATGTCAACAAAATGGAATTTTCATCATCATTCTATATCAACGCAATTTCTATAGCACGCAAAAAGTATCTTTCCTCCTTACTTATGCAAGGAAGATAGCTCACC
>NW_016971099.1:0-232 GCF_001483705.2 Eufriesea mexicana
AGGGTAGATTCTATTAGCGTGTTATAGACATTGCAATGCAGTAGAAACTGGCCAGAAAGTTCAGTTTTATTGACATTTTCGACTAATTTAGTGGTGAGCTAACTTTCTTGCATAAACAAGAAGGAAAGATTATATTGGCAAGCTATGACCATTGCAACGCTATAGAATCTGGCCGGAAAATTCCATTTTACAGACATTTTCGACTAATTTCGTGGTGAGCTAAATTCCTTCC
>NW_016971099.1:317-597 GCF_001483705.2 Eufriesea mexicana
GTTTCGACTAATATCGTGGTGAGCTAACTTTCTTGCATAAATAAGGAGGAAAGATTATATTGGCGTGCTATAGGCTTTGCAATGCTATAGAATCGTGCTGGAAAGTTCAATATTATTGTCATTTTCAACTAGTATCGTGGTAAGCTAGCTTCCATGCATAGGTAAGGAGGAACGATCCGTTCGTAGTGCTATAGCCATTGGAATGCTGCAGAATCTCGCTTGAAAATTCAATTTTATTGACATTTTTGTCTATTATCGTGGTGAGCTATCTTTCTTGCAT
>NW_016971100.1:0-638 GCF_001483705.2 Eufriesea mexicana
CATGGTGAGCTAACGTTCTTGCAATAACATGGAGGAAAGATTCTATTGGCGAGCTACAGCCGCTGCAACGCAACAGAATCTGGATGGAAAATTCAATTTTATTGACATTTTCGGCTAATATCGTGGTGAGCTAGCTTCCTTGAATAAGTATGGAGGAAAGATCCTTTTGGCGTACTATAGCCATTGCAATGCTGTAGAATCTGGCCGGAAGGCACAATTTTATTGACATTTTCAGCTAAAATGGTGGTGAGTTAACTTTCTTGCATAAATATGGAGGAATGATTCTATTGGCGTGCTATTGGCATTGCATTGCTATAAAATCTGGCTGGAAAGCTCAATTTTATTGACATATTTTACTCATATCGTGGTGATATAACTTTCTTCTAAAAATAACGAGGACTGATGCAATTGGCGTGCTATAGCCATTTCAATGCTAGAGAATCAGTCTGGAATGTTCAATTTTATTGACATTTTCGACTGGTATCGTATTGCGCTAACTTTCTTGCATAAATAAGGAGGAAAGATCCTTTTGGCGTGCCTTAGCCATTGCAATGATATAGAATGTGCCTGGCAGGTTCAATTTTATTGACATTTTTGACTAATATAGTGGAGAGCTATCTTTCTTGCATAAATAAGGT
>NW_016971101.1:0-308 GCF_001483705.2 Eufriesea mexicana
CTATAATCTGTTATAGCTTGGAGAATACATCGCCTAGCGCCTTCATTCCAATGGCAAGTACAGGCATCTACTTGCCAGAGAATATGTTTATTCAATGTATACATTCTGTTCTAGCTTGGTGAATATGTCGCCAAACGCCTTCAAACAATGGCAAATACAGCCATCTACTTGCCAGAGAATAGTTCTATTCAAAATTTATAACCTATTATAGCTTGGTAAATATATCGCCTGACGCCATCAATCCAATGGCAAGTACAGCCATCTACTTGCCAGAGAATAGGTCTATTCAAAGTCTATAACCTGTTATA
>NW_016971102.1:0-781 GCF_001483705.2 Eufriesea mexicana
ATTCAAAATCTATAATCCGTCATAGCTTGGTGAATAGATCGCCTAACGCCTTCAATTCAATGGTATGTACAGACATCTACTCGCCAGAAAATAGGTGTATTCAAAATCTATAATCTGTTATAGCTAGGCGTATAGATCGCCTAACGCCTTCAATCCAATGGCAAGTACAGTCTTCTACTTGGCAGAGAATAGGTCGATTCAAAATCTATAATCCGTTATAGCTTGGTGAATAGATCGCCTGACGCCTTCAATTCAATGGCATGTACAGACATCTCCTTGCCAGAAAATAGGTCTACATGTTATAGCTTGGTGAATAGATCGCCTAGCGCCTTCAATCCAATGGCAGGTGCAGCCATCTACTTGCCATAGAATAGGCCAATTCAAAACCTATATCCTGTTATAGCTTGGTGAATAGACCGCCTAACGCCTTCAATCCAATGGCACGTACAGCCATCTACTTGCCAGAGGATAGGACTATTCCAAATCTATAATCTGTTATAGCTTGGAGAATTGGACGACTAACGTCTCCAACCAATGGCAAGTACAGCCATTTACTTGCCAGAGAATTGGTCTATTCAAAGTCTATAACCTGTTCTACCTTGGTGAATAGATCGCCTAACGCGTTCAATCCAATGGCAAGTACAGCCACCTAGTTGCCAGAGAATAGGTCTATTCAGAACCAATAACCTGTTATAACTTGGTGAACAGAACGTCTAACGTCTTCAATCCAATGGCAAGTACAGCCATCTACTTGCCAGAGAATAGGTCTATTCAAAATCTA
>NW_016971103.1:0-250 GCF_001483705.2 Eufriesea mexicana
TAGCCAAGCAGAATATGCTAGAACACAGTAGACCGCAGAAAGCAGCCGAAAAACAGTGTATACAACGTAAGTCAAAGGTATCCAGACGTAACACAAACTAACATAGCCAAACCAAATGTAGCCTAACTCAACCTAACGTGCCGATACCACCATTACTGGCCTCCCCATACACGAGCAGAGTATAGTAGAGCATTGTAGAGCACAGAAATCCACCGTATTTCAGTGCATATAGCAAAAGTCAATGCCAACC
>NW_016971103.1:410-640 GCF_001483705.2 Eufriesea mexicana
AAAAGCTGACCTATCCTAACAAAACCAATCCTAACCTAACCATACGCAGCATATCTCAGCCTAGCTTGATGAGACCTTAACCTGTGGCATCCACAGGACCAGGCAGAGAACATCAGATCTCAGCAGAGCGCCGAAATCCATCGAAGAGCAGTCCTCCGGAGGATCGCGCAGAGTATAGTAGAGCAACGTAGATCACAGATAACAACAGAATAGCAGTATATATCACAAAA
>NW_016971104.1:0-1180 GCF_001483705.2 Eufriesea mexicana
ATATTCTGCTTGGATCTGAGGAGGGCAGCAATAGAGTTCTCGACACATTAGGAAGCGTCAGGTTCCGTTACGTTTTGCTAGGTTTGGACAGGATAGCTTTGACTTTTGTGCTATAGGCTGCTATACGGTGGATTTCTGCGCTCTCATGTGTCCCAATATGTTCTGGTTGGCTCTGGGGAGGAGAGCAATAGCGGTTGTTCCACGTTTGGTTGAGTTAGGTTACGTTTCGTTAGTATAGGCTAGGCTAACATTTGTCCTTTACACTGCTGTACGGTAGATATCTGAGCTGGACGTTGCTCTACCAGCTACCGCCTGTCTCTGGGGAGGCCAGCAATAGTGATCTCGGCACGTTAGGTTATGCTGCGATTGGTTATATTTCGTTTGGACACGTTAGCATAGGGTAGCTTTGACCTTCGTGCTATACGCTGCTATTCGTTGGGTTCCAACGCTCTACAATACTCTCCTCGACTCTGGGGAGGCCTGTATGAATGTTCGCGACACGTTGGATTTAGTTATTCCACGTTTGGTTAGTTTAGGTTGGGCCTGGTTAGTTTAAATTATATTTGACTTTCTAGCCATAAATTGCTATTTGGTGACTTTTTGCGCTCTACTGTGCTGTACTATACTGTGCTCGGCTCCGGGGAGGCCAGCAATGGTGGTCGTGTCACGATAGGTTTTGTTAGGATGCGTTTGGCTGTGTTACGATTAGGTAGGCTAGGATAGGATAGCTGCGACTTTTGTCATATACGCCTCTGTGCTGTGGATTTCTGCGCTCCACATTGCTCTACTATACTCTGCCCGACTCGCGGGAGGCCAGTAATAGTGGTCTCGTCACGATAGATTGTTATAGACTGCGTTTGGTTATGTTATATTAGTTCAGGTTTGATTAGGTTTGTTCTGACCCTCGTGGTATAAACTGTTATTCGGTGCACTTCTGCGCCCAGCTGTGCTCCACTATGTTATGCATGGTCCTGGGGAGTCCAACAATAATGGCCGCGGCTCGCTACGTTGTGTTAGGCTTCGTTCCTTTGTGTCATACTTTTTTGTGTAAGGTTTGGTTGTCTTTTACTTTTCTGCTGTACGCTGCGATTCTGTGGACTTAAGCGTTCTACTGTGGTCCAATATGCTCTGATGGTCTCTGGGGAGGGCAGCAAAGGTGGTCTTGGCTCGTAAGTGTGAG
>NW_016971105.1:0-618 GCF_001483705.2 Eufriesea mexicana
CATACATCCATACATCCATACAACCATACATATATACATCCCTTCATCCATTTACCCGTACATGCATACATTCGTACATCCATAAATACATACATCCGCACATCCATAAATCCATCCATCCATACATCCATCCAACCATACATACATCCATACATCCTTCCATACATACATCCATACACCCATACATCCATACATCCATCCATTCATGCATCCATCCACCAATACATCCATAAATATGTACATCCATACATCCATACATCCGTATCATCCATACATTCGTACATACACACACACATGCATCCATACATCCATCCATCCATACATCCACCCATCCATACACCCATCGATCCATACATCCATACAAGAGTCCATCCATCAACCCATCCATACGTCCATACATACATCAATACATATATCCATATATACACAGGTAGATTCTGATCATCCATCCATACATCCACACATACATCCATAAGAATATACATTCCAACATCAGTACATCTGTACATCAATACATCCATCCATCCATATATCCTGCTATCTACACATCCGTCTATCCATACATCCATCCATCCACACACCCACACATCCATACATCCATACATCCATACATCCATA
>NW_016971106.1:0-635 GCF_001483705.2 Eufriesea mexicana
AACTCAACCGACCTTGCCACCAAAGACATTGATGGACTCCCCATAGTCGAATGGAGTGCAGTAGAGCAACGAGAAGCGCAGAAATCCATCCAACAGCATTGTATATCACAAAAGTAATATCTATCCCTTCCTAACCTATCCAAACATAACATAACCAAGCATAATATGACTCATCCTATCGTACCGCGACCACCATTTCTGGCCTCCCCAGGGCCATGCGGGACATATTACAGGACAGTAATGTGCAGGCATCCTTACAGTCGCAGTGTAAAACAGAAAATTCAAAGCCATCCCAACCTTACCCATGCTAACATAAACTAGACGAACGTAACTTCACACAACCTAACATGCCGCGGTCACCATTTCTGAAATCCGCACAGCAAAGCACATCATATTAGAACACTGATGAGGGTAGAAATCCAACGAAAAGCAGTATCTAGCAAGTAGCGCAAGAATCGAAGGTACACCGACTTAAACTAACAAATCGTATCACTATCAAACGTAATCAAACCCAACCAATCGTGCCACCACCACTGCTGCTGGCCTCCCCAGAGGAAAGCAGACCATATTATAGGAGAGTAGAGCGCAGAAACCAATATAATCGCGGTGCACAGCAGAAAGGTCAAAGACATCCA
>NW_016971107.1:0-687 GCF_001483705.2 Eufriesea mexicana
AGCCGTTGGATCAAGCTCCTCAGTGATCATTTAAATTCTATTGCAATCCTAGAATGGCAAATGACATTGACAATTCACAAAACTCTAATGAGTACAGACATCACCACATTACTTTAGACGTTGTATTAATTTGTTCGCTGATATTATAAGATTGACAACTGTTCTAGAATTATCAATATGTAGTACGGTTTTGGATTCGGATATTTACAATTGGCGGTACGGTACTTTCTACGTTCATCAACATGGCACAGTTGCCGTTGGACTGATATGTTCAATGATGATATAGATCTTATAGCAATTCTGGAATGGCGAAGGGCGGAACAATTACCGCTCGATATACTAGCAACCGACAACTCAGTACTAAGTACAGCTATCAACACAGAACTGCAGCCGGTGTATAAATCTGTTGAGTCATGACAGTTTCCGCAGCAGCTCTGGTATAGTCATTTTATTCATCTGATATATCTTGGGAAGTTGACAATTCAGAGTGCGGTAGCTGGTGCATCCACCAACAGGGCACTGCAGCCGTTGGATTAACATGTTCAGTGATGATTCAGGTTCTATGGCAATTCTAGAATGACAAAAGGGATATGCGCTATAGCTCGAGATTCTAGGATTTGAAGGAATAGCACTGAATGCAGCAGTCATCTCAGTACGCATTTCGTTGGACTAACTTCTCCACTACTA
>NW_016971108.1:0-543 GCF_001483705.2 Eufriesea mexicana
TACGAAAGTCAAAGATATGCAAACCTAACCCAAACCAACATAACCTAAGAGAATGTGTCCTAACTCAACCTAACGTGCTACGACCACCATTGCTGGCACCCTCAGAGCCAAGCAGAGCATATTAGAGCGCAGCCGATCGCAGAAACCCACCGTATAGCAGTGTATAGCATAGAGGTCAAAGGTATCCTTATCAAACCCAACCAAACATAACCTAACAAAACGTAATCGAACTCAAACTAACATACAGCGACCAGTATTGCTGACCTACGCAGAGACAAGGAGGGTATACTACAGGAAAGTGGGGCGCAGAAATACATGGAATCGCAGTGTATTGCAGGAAAGTCAATGCTATACAAGCATAGCCCAAACCAACTTAAACTTACCAAACGAAACATAAGCCAGCACACCGTGCCACGACCATTATTGCTGGACCACTCAGGGACAAGCAGAATGTAGTGTAGCACTGCAGGGCGCGGAAACTCACCGAAAAGCGCCGTACTCCGCGAATGTCATAGCTATCTACAACTAACCCAAATAAACGCG
>NW_016971109.1:0-281 GCF_001483705.2 Eufriesea mexicana
AGATTCTGTTGGCGTGCTATAGACATTGCAATGATATACAGTGTGGTTGGAACATTCAGTTTTATTTACATTTTCAGCTACTATTGTGGTGAGATAACATTCTCGCATATATAGGTAGGATAGACTCTATTGACGTGCTATATGCTTTGCAATGCAATAGAATCTTCCTGGAAAACTCTATTTTATTGACATTTTCGACTTATTTCGTGGTGAGCAAGCTTTCGTGCATAAACAAGCAGGGTAGATTCTATTGGCGTGCTGTAGACATTGCAATGAAATGG
>NW_016971110.1:0-238 GCF_001483705.2 Eufriesea mexicana
CACGATATTAGTCGAAAATGTCAATAAAATTGAATTTTCCTTCCAGATTCTACAGCACTGCAACGCCTACAGCACGCCAACAGAATCTTTCCTTCTTATTTATGCAAGCAACTTAGCTCACCGCGATATTGGTCGAGAACGTCAGTAAAATTGAATTTTCCAGGAAGATTCAATAGCTTTGCCATGACTAGAGCACGCCAACAGAATGTTTCCTCCTTACTTACGCAAGGAAGTTAGC
>NW_016971110.1:290-545 GCF_001483705.2 Eufriesea mexicana
AGCCACATTCTATACCATTGCAATGGCTATAGCAGCCAAAAAGCATCTGTACTCCTTATTTATGCAAGAAAGTGAGCTCACCTCTATATTAGTCGAAAATGTGAATAAAGTTGAACTTTCCAGGGACATTCTAAAGCATTGCAATGGCTACAGCTCGCCAATAGAATCTTTCCTCCATGTTTATGCATGAAGGTTAGCTCGCCATGATATTAGACGAAAATGTCAACAAAATTGAACTTTCCAGCCAGATTCTAC
>NW_016971110.1:686-1232 GCF_001483705.2 Eufriesea mexicana
TGATAGCACGCCAATTGAATCTTTTCTCCTTATTTATGCAAGAAAGTTAACTCACAGTGATATTAGCCGAAAATGTCAATAAAATTGGATTTTCCAGCCAGTATCTACAGCACTGCAATGGATATAGCATGCCAATTCAATCCTTCCTCCTTATTTATGAAAGAAAGATAGCTCACCACGATATTAGTCGAAACGTCAATAAAATTGAATTTTCCAGCCACAATCTATATCATTGCAATGGCTATAGCACTCAAAAAGCATCTTTCCTCCTTACTAACGCATGGAAGTTTGCTCACCACGATATTAGTCGAAAATGTCAACAAAATTGTATTTTCCAGCCACATTCTATTCCATTGCAATGGATATAGCACTCAAAAAACATCTGTCCTCCTTACTTAAGCAATGAAGTTAGTTCACCAAGATATTTGTCGAAAAAGTCAACAAAAGTGTATTTTCCAGCCACATTCTATACCATTGCAATCTCTATAGCACTCAAAAAGCATCTTTCCTCCTTACTTAAGCAAGGAAGTTAGTTCACCACGATAT
>NW_016971111.1:0-605 GCF_001483705.2 Eufriesea mexicana
TGATGGCAGTGCTCAGTACGGTGCTGACACTTTTTAATGTCTCGAGGTGCACTGGGTATGTATATTGTCATTCTAGAATTGTTATAGAATTTAAATCACCACTGAACAGTATAATCCACCGGCTACATTGATATATTGGAAGATTTAGTATGTACCGTGGAGATAATTGGAAATACCTCGATATGTAACCGTGATATACATTGGCTATTCAGGACACAGCTTCGGAGTTTACATAATCAGTGAAAAAAGTAGTCCAACGCAGTCGTTACAGTGATTATGGATGTAATCGGTACAGTGCTGTCAATTTTTAATACCTGGAGGCTCACTGGACCTGTACTTTGTCATTCTGGAATCGTTACAGTACTTAAATCATAATTGAAGGGATTAATCCAACGGTTATAGTGCTACGTTGGCGGATATGACAAGTATCGTACGGTCAATAAGAAATATCTCAACCCAAAAACGTAATGTACATTGATTACTACCGAATTACTGTGGAATTTACATCCTCAGTGAACATAGTAGTCCAACTGAGAGACCGCAGTGACTATGGCTGTGTTCAATACTATATTGTCTGTCTTTAATACCTCGAAGCTGACTGGAAA
>NW_016971112.1:0-1126 GCF_001483705.2 Eufriesea mexicana
CTTGGTGAATAGATCGCCTAACGCGTTCAATCCAATGGCAAGTAGAGCCACCTAGTTGCCAGATAATAGGTCTATGCAGAACCTATAACATGTTATAGCTTGGTGCACAGAACGTCCAACGCCTTCAATCCAATGGCAAGTACAGCCATCTACTTTCCAGAGAATAGGTATATTGAAAACCTATAATCTGTTATAGCTTGGCGAGTAGATCGCCTAACGCCTTCAATCCAATGGCAAGTACAGCCATCTACTTTCCAGAGAATAGGTATATTGAAAACCTATAATCTGTTATAGCTTGGCGAGTAGATCGCCTAACGCCTTCAATCCAATGGCAAGTACAGCCATCTACTTTCCAGAGAATAGGTATATTGAAAACCTATAATCTGTTATAGCTTGGCGAGTAGATCGCCTAACGCCTTCAATCCAATGGCAAGTACAGCCATCTACTTTCCAGAGAATAGGTATATTGAAAACCTATAATCTGTTATAGCTTGGCGAGTAGATCGCCTAACGCCTTCAATCCAATGGCAAGTCTTAGCCATTTACTTGCCAGAGAATAGGTCTGTCCATAGTCTATAATCTGTTATTAGATTTGTAAATAGTTCGCATGACGTTTGCAACCAATGGCAGGGACACACATCTACTTGCCAGATAACAGGTCTATTCAAAATCTATAACATGTTATAGCTTGCTGAATAGGTCACCTAACGCCATCAATCCAATGGCAAGTAGAGTCACCTACTTGTCAGAGAATAGGTCTATTCAATATCTATAATCCGTTATAGCTTGGTGAATAGGTCGCATAACGGCTTCAATTCAATGGCAAGTACAGTCATCTACTTGCCAGAGAATTGGTATATTCAAAATGTGTAACATGTTATAGCTTGGTGAATAGATCGCCTTACGCCTTCAATCCAATGGCAAGTACAGTCACCTACTTGCCAGAGAATAGGTCATAAAATCTATAACCTGTTATAGCTTGGTGAATAGATCGACCAGCGCCTTCAATCCAATGGCAAGTACAGCCGTCTGCTTGCAAGAGAATAAGTCTATTCAAAATCTGCAACCTGCTATAGCTTGGTGAATAGATCGCCTAACGCCTTCAATCCAATGGCAGGTACAGTCA
>NW_016971113.1:0-412 GCF_001483705.2 Eufriesea mexicana
TCATCCATCCATACGTACATCCATACATACGTCCATACATACATCCATACATCCATGCATCCACCCATACACTCATCCATACGTACAGCCATAGAAACATCCGTAAATGCATCCATACATACATCCATGCATACATCCATACATACATCCACCCATCCACCCATCCATAAATACATCTAACCATACATCCATCCATCCATACATACATTCATCCATACATCCCCATATCCTTACTTCCATAAATGCATCCACTCGTACGTCCATCATTCGATACATCCATCCATCCATTCATCCACACATGCATACATGCATACATCCATCCGTCCATCCATACATCCATACATACGTACATCCATAAATCCTTCCACTCGTACTTCTATCTTTCGATAGATTCATCCATCCATACATCCAT
>NW_016971114.1:0-519 GCF_001483705.2 Eufriesea mexicana
CACCGCGGTATTAGTCGAAAATATCAATAAAATTGAATTTCCCGGCCACATTATGCAGCATTGAAATGGCTATGTTACGCCAAAAGGATCTTTCCTCCATACATATGCAAGGAAGCTGGCTCACCACGATATTAGTCGAAAATGTCAATAAAATTGAATTTCCCGGCCACATTATGCAGCATTGAAATGGCTATGTTACGCCAAAAGGATCTTTCCTCCATACATATGCAAGGAAGCTGGCTCACCACGATATTAGTCGAAAATGTCAATAAAATTGAATTTTCCATCCAGCTTCTATAGCAGTGCAATAACTATAGCACGCCGAAAGTATATTTCCTCCTTATTTAAGCAAGAAAGGCAGCTCACCACGATATTTGTCAAAAAGGTCAGTAAAATTGAATTTTCCATCCAGATTCTGTTGCAATGCAGCGGCTATATCTCGCCAATAGAACCTTCCCTCCATGTTTATGCGAGAAAGTTAGCTATCCACGATATTAGTAACAAATGTCAATAAAACTG
>NW_016971115.1:0-399 GCF_001483705.2 Eufriesea mexicana
ATAGCATTGCATTGTCAATATCACGCCAGTAGAATCTCTCCTCCTTATTTATGCAAGAAGAATTGCTCACCTCGATAATAGTCGAATATGTCAATAATATTGAACTTTCCAGCCAGATTCTATAGTATTGAAATGGCTATAGCCCGCCAATAGAATATTTCCTCCTTATTTATGCAAAAAAGTTAGCTCATCTCGATATTAGTCGAAAATGTCAATGAATTGAATCTGCCAGGCACATTCTACATCATTGCAATGGCCATAGCGGGCCAGTAGAAACTTTCCTCCCCACTTATGCAAGAAAGGCAACTCACCATAATATTAGTCGAAACTGACAATATAATTGAACTTTCCAGCCAGATTCCATTGCATTGCAATGGCTGTAACACGCCAATAGAATCT
>NW_016971116.1:0-3521 GCF_001483705.2 Eufriesea mexicana
AGTGCATACACCAATAGATCACCGCATATGTTGGACTAATCTGTTCTCTGATGAGACACGTTCAACAGCAATCCTAGAATAAAAAGCTCAGATCCACTATCGTGGCGTAAGCAACCTGGTACATCCACTGACACAGCACTGTAGACATCGGATTTATGTGTTGGATACTAATTTATACCCTATAGCGTTTGTCGAATGTCCAAGGATCGATCCATAATCTCTCGAGGCATTATCAAATGGCAACGGAGTACTAAGTACAGCCATCATCACATTACTGTAGCGGTTGGATTGATGTGATCACCAATGATTTAAGTTTTACTACAATTCTAGAATTACCAACGTGTGGGGCAGAAATGGCAAGAGATACTTAAAATTGGCAGCACGGTACTTGGTACAACCACCAACGGAGCACACTTGCCGTTGGATTAAGATCAGTGACGATGCTTGTTTTATGGCAAAAGGCAGAGGCATTATATCCCAAGACGTTAACAATTGGCAACAGAATACTGCGTACTGCCGCCATGACTGTCGTTTAGCAGTTGTATTAGCATGTGCAGTGATTGTATTAATTGCACAGCAATTCTAGAATGTTCGATGTATAGAAAGGGTATGAGTAGAGATATTTACAGTTGCCAGTACGGCACCGATTATATCCACTAAAACAGCACAGTAGCCGATGGATTAATTTATCCAATACTGAATTATGTTCTGTAGCAACACTAGAATAACAATTTTCTGATAAATAATATGGCCGGGCATAAACAGCTGGTATAGCAGGACAGAGTGCAACACTCATCACAGTAACGTAGGCGTTGAAATAATTTATCCATTGACGATTTGTATTCCGCAGCAACTGTAGGACGACCTGTGCATAGCACGGTCATGCCTAGTGATACTTGCAACTGGCAGTACGCTACATAGTACATACACCAACAGAGCACTGTCGCCGTCCTAATAAACTGATTACTGATGTTTTATATTCTACAGCAATTCTAGAATGAAAAAAGACTGATGCACTACCCCTTGAGATATAAACACTTGACAACACTGTACCGAGTACTGTCATCATCGCAGTGCAATGGCCGTCTGAGAAATTTGTTCATTGTTCTCTTTAATCCCACGGTAGCTCCGGAATAACCAATGTATCCATCAGTTAAGGCTAGAAATATTAACAATTCGCTGTACGGTAATTGGTTCATTCGCCAATAGAGCACAGTTGCCGTTTGTTCATCAGTTCAGTGATGACTAAAGTCCCAAAGGAACCCTAGGGCAGTCAATGTATGTTACGGATACATCTAGAAGTATTTACAGTTGACAGAAGAGTTCTTAGTACATTCACTAGCAAAGCACAGTAGCCGTTGGATTGGTGTGTTCAACAATAACGTCGATTATACAACTATTCTAGAATGACAAACGGCAGTACAATTATCGCTCGAGACATTAACTATTTATGAGACAGTACTTATTACGGCCATCATCACAGCTCATTAGCCGGTGGAATTTGTTCTTCACTGAGAAATTAAGTTTAGCAGCAATTCTAGAATAATCAATACATTGTGCGACTACGGTTAGTGCTATTTACAGCTGACAGTACAGTGCATAGTACATCCATCAACAGTGCACTGTAGCCGTAAGATTAACATGTTCAATGTCGATTTATATTCTATAGCAATTCTAGAATAACAAGAGACATGTCCATTATAGGTCGGGGAATTAACTTGTGACATAATAATACTGAGCACAGCCATAGTATTATTGCTGAAGCCGTTGGACTAATTCGCTCACTGACGACTTAAATTCCAGAATAGTTCTAGTATAATCCATGTATACACCAGCTATAGGTAAATATATGTACAACTCCCAGCACGATACCTCGTTATCCACCAATACATCACCGTAGCCGTTTTGTTAAACTGTTCAGTGGTGACTTAAATTCCACACAAGTCCTGGAAGAAACATTGCATACATCAGATGCGGCTTGAGGTTTTAACATTTCAGAACACGGTATCTGGTACATCCACCAAGAGAGTACTGCTGCTGTTGAATTAACCTTTTCAATGATGACTTGGATTATATAGCACTTCTACAATAACATAAAGCAGATCCGCTATGGCTCGAGATAATACCAATTTACGTAACAGTACAGAGTACAGCCATCATCACAGTAATACAGCCGTTGGATTAGTCCCTTCACTAATAACTTAATATCCACAGTAGGGCTAGTATAATCAGTGCGTACATCAGTTGAGGTCAGAGAAATTTATATTTCGCAGTCCGGTACTTAGCAAGTCCATCAGCAGAACACGTTACCCGTTGGGTTAACCTACGCAGCCGTGATTTATATTCTATAGCAGATCGAGAATGGCATAGGACAGATCCGTCATCGCAAAAGATAATAGCAATTTGCACAACTTTACTGAAATCTGGCATCATCAGAGTACTGTGGCCGTTAGAGT
The DNA here is from genome assembly GCF_001483705.2 of Eufriesea mexicana. NCBI lineage: Eukaryota > Metazoa > Arthropoda > Insecta > Hymenoptera > Apidae > Eufriesea > Eufriesea mexicana. The sequence goes on from NW_016971116.1 coordinate 2,457, forward strand.
ACTGTTATCTCTGACGATTGAAATTCCACAGTAGCTCTGAAAATATCTATGCATACGTCAGGTACAGCTAGAGATATTTGTAATTCGCAGCACGGTAATTGGTACGTCAGCCAGTGGATCCTTGCAGCAATTGCATTAATCTGTTCAGAGATATTATATGTCCTATTGCAATCCTAGAGTGACGTAGGTCTCAAAAATTATCGCTCAAGATACAGTGAATAGACGGAGCAGTACTCAGAACAGCCACCATCACACCACATTGGCCGTTGCAATAATTTGTCAACTGATAATTTAAATTTAACAAAAATTCTATATTAATCAATGTATATCACGATTGTGGCTAGAGATATTTACATCAGACAGCGCGGTACTTGTTGCATCCAACAGCAGAGCATTGTGGCCGTTGGATTGAACTGTTATATGACGATATATATTCCACAGTGGTCCAAGACAAAGTAATTTGATAACCAGATATGGCTAGAGATATTAACAATTCATTGTGAGGCACACAGTACATTCAACAATAGGTTACGGCGTCCGTTCGATTGAGCTGCTCGTTAGTGATTAGGATCCAATGGCAATTCTGGATTGACAAAAGGCAAATCCATTACCACTCGGGATGTTAGCAACAGTAACTGAAGTGATTGAAGTTGATGTTTAACTACTCTGATTGAAGTTCCACTGTAGTTGTAGAAAAATCAATGTATACATCAGGTATGGCTACAGAAATTTAGGATTCAGGGTACTGTTATTAGTACATGCACTAATAGACCACTGTAGCCATTGGATTGATTCGTACAGTGATGTGTTGAATTCCACAGTAGCTCTGGAGGAACCAATGCAAGCATCAGGTATGGATAGATTTATTAACAATTGACAGCAGGGTAGCTGGAACATCCACTAACATAGCACTACAGCAGTTGGAATAACCTTATAAGAGATGATAAAGATTCTATGGGAATTCTGGAATGACAAAGGACAGATCCGTTGGAGCTCGATCTGTTGACAATTGACAACACACTACAGAGGACAGCAATTTTCACAAGACTTCATACATTGTGTTAC
>NW_016971117.1:0-253 GCF_001483705.2 Eufriesea mexicana
ATACATCCATACATCCATACATCCTTCCATCCATACGTCCATACATACATCAATACATACATCTAGACATACACCAATACATTCGTCGATACAGACATCCATACATACATCCTTCCATACATCAATACATTCATATATACATACATACATTCAAACATCCATACGTACATACATCCACATATCCAACCACCCATACACCGACACATCCATACATCCATACATCCATACATATATACATCCATGCATCCATACA
>NW_016971118.1:0-257 GCF_001483705.2 Eufriesea mexicana
GACACGAAGGTCAGGGCTAATTTTACCGAAAATAACCAAACCTAAACTAACCAAACGTAACCTAACTCAACCTAACGTGCCGAGACTGCCATTGCTGGCATCCACAGGCACAAGCAGAAAATAATGGAACTCAGTAGAGCGCAGAAATCCGCGGGTAGGTGTGAGTAGACAAAAGTCTATAGTATCCAGTACTGACCTCCGAAACTTAACATAACCGAAAGAAGCATAGCTGAACCGAACGTGCAGGGACCACTATT
>NW_016971119.1:0-434 GCF_001483705.2 Eufriesea mexicana
ACATCCATCCATCCACACAACCATTCATCCATACATACATCCATACATACATCCATCTTTCCACACATCCATCCATCAATAAATCCACCCATTCATACAAACACCCATACATACATCCACACATACATCCATCCATAGATCCATCCATCCATACATTCATACATGCATACGTCCGTCCATCCGGACATCCTCCCATCCATACGTCCACCCTTCGATATGTTCTTCCATTCATACATCCCCCCATCCATAATTCCATTCATCGACCCATCCATAAATCCATCCAACCATAGATCCATCCATCCATACATTCATACATGCATACGTCCGTCCATCCGGACATCCTCCCATCCATACGTCCACCCTTCGATATGTTCTTCCATTCATACATCCACCCATCCATACATCCATCGATCCATACGTCCATCCATCCGTAC
>NW_016971120.1:0-1457 GCF_001483705.2 Eufriesea mexicana
AGCATAGCAGAACATACTTGAGCACATTATAGCGCTGAAATCCACCGAACAGCAGTGTATTCCGTAAAAGTGGGTGCTTCAATGTCCCTATATATACAACCATAAAATAAAGAGACGTAGCATAACTAAGCCTAACGTACCGCGACCATTATTGCTGGCTTTCCCATAGTCGAGCAAGACATATTAGTGTACAGTAGAGCGCAGAAATCCATATAGCTGCAGTGTATAGCTCAACAGTCATTGCCATGCGTACCTAACACAAGTTAACTTAACCTGACCAAACGTAGCACAGCACAAAACAGCGTATCACGGAAAAGGCTCCCGGCCTCCCCTGAGTCAGGTAGAATATAATAGCACACAGTAGATCACAGAAACCCACCGAGTAGCAGAGTATGGCACGAGAGTCGAAGCTATCATAGCTAAACTTAAGCTAACCTAGCCTATGCGAACGTAACCTAAACAAACCCAACGTGCCGCGAAATCTATTGCTCGCCTCTCCATAGTCGAGCGGTGTGCAGTAGAGCCACGTAGGGCGCAGAGATCCACCGAATAGCACTGTGCAGCACAAACGTCAAAGAAATGTTATCCGAGCCTTCCTAACCGAACCTATCGGACAGAGGCCTGTCGCAAGCTAACGTGCCGAGAGCACAATTACTGGCCACGCCAGAACCAAGCTGGACATACTGGAGCACAGTAGAGCGCAGAAATCCGCCGGATAGCACTGTATAGCGCAAAAGTCAAGGCCATCTGATCCAAACCTTACCAAACGTGAGATAAGCAAACGTAACCTATCTGAACCTAACGCGCCGAGACCATTATTGGTGGTCTCCCCAGGGCCAAGCAGAATATGCCAGAGCACAGAAGGTCGCAGAAATCCGCCGCATTGCTCTGTATATCACAAAAGTCAAAGGTATCCTTTCCCAAAATAACCAATCGTTTCGCAACCGAACGTAACCTAGCTCAACGTAACGTACCGCGATCACGGTTTCTGGCATCTCCAGAGCCAAGCAGAGCAAACTAGAGCACATTAGATCGCAGAAATCCACGCAATGGGAGTGTATAGCACAAAAGTCTTAGAGAACCTGACCTAACCTGACATAACCTAACCTTACCGAACCTAGCAGGGCTCGACATAATGCGCCGCGACCACTCCTCCTGGAAACCTCCGAGACAAGCCGAATGTAGTACAGCGCAGTAGACAACAGAAATCAAACGAATAACAGTGTACAGCGCGATAGCCAAGTCTATCCTGACCAAACTTAGCCTAACCAAACTTAACCGTCGTGGCCTAACCCAATCTGACGTTCCACGACCGCTATTACTGGCCTCAGCAGGTTAGAGCAGAGCATAGTACAGCAATGTAGAGCGCAGAAATCCGCCGAATAGCAGCGTATAGCACAAAAGTCAAGGAAACCCTAACCAAACCTTCTAAACCTACCCTAACGGAACGTAACATT
>NW_016971121.1:0-984 GCF_001483705.2 Eufriesea mexicana
TTCGACTAATGTCGTGGTGAGCTAACTTTATTGCATGAATAAGGAGGGTAGGTACTACTGGCGTGCTATAGGCATTGCATTGCTATAGTATCTGGCTGGAAAGTTCAATTTTATTGGCATTACCGACTAATATTGTGGTGAGTTAGCTTGCTAGCATAAATAAGGAGGAAATACACTCTTGGCATGCTATAAGCATCACAATGCTGCAGAATCTTGCTGGAAAATTCATTTTTATTGACATTTTCGACTAATTTCATGGTGAGCTAAATTTATTGCATAAATAAGGAGGGTAGATTCTACTGGCGTGCTATAGCCTTCGCAATGCTATAGAATCTGGCTGGAAAGTTCTATTTTATTGACATTTTCGACTAATTTCATGGTGAGCTAAATTTATTGCATAAATAAGGAGGGTAGATTCTACTGGCGTGCTATAGCCTTCGCAATGCTATAGAATCTGGCTGGAAAGTTCTATTTTATTGACATTTTCGACTAATTTCATGGTGAGCTAAATTTATTGCATAAATAAGGAGGGTAGATTCTACTGGCGTGCTATAGCCTTCGCAATGCTATAGAATCTGGCTGGAAAGTTCTATTTTATTGACATTTTCGACTAATATCGTGGTGAGCTATCTTTCTTGCATAAATAAGGAGGAAACATAAAACATAATGTTGGCATGCTATAAGCATCACAATGCTACAGAATCTTGCTGGAAAATTCATTTTTATTGATATTTTCGACTAATATCGTGGTGAGCTATCTTCCTTGCAGAGGTAAGGACGCAAGATTCTTATGGCGAGCTATATCCATTGCAATGCTGTAGAATCTGGCCGGAATATTCAATTTTAGAAACATTTTCGACAAATATCGCGGTGAGCTACCTTTTTTGCTTGAATAAGGCGGGTAGATACTACTGGCGTGCAATAGCCATTGCAATGATACAGAATGTGTTTGGAAAATACAAATTTATTGACATTTTCGACTAA
>NW_016971122.1:0-788 GCF_001483705.2 Eufriesea mexicana
ATCTTTCCTTCGTATTTATTCAGATTCGTCAGCTCACCTCAATATTTATCGAAAATGTCAATAGAATTGAACTTTTCAGGCATATTCTACTGTAATGCAGTGGCTATAGCAAACCAATAGAACCTTTCCACCTTATTCACGCTGAAAGGATTGCTCACCGCAATATTGGACGAAAATGTCAATAGAATTGAACTTTTCAGGCATATTCTACTGTAATGGAATGGCTATAGCAAACCAATAGAACCTTTCCACCTTATTCACGCTGAAAGGATTGCTCACCGCAATATTAGAAGAAAATTTCAATAAGATTGAATTTTCTGGTCAGTATCTAATGCAATGCAAAGTCTACATCAAACCAATGGAATCTACCACCTTATTTGAGCCGAAAACATTCCTCAACATGATATTAGTCGAAAATGTCAATAAAATGGAACTTTTCAGTCAGATTCTATTGCAATGCAATGGCTATAGCAAACCAATGGGATCTTTCCTTCTTTTTTACGCAGAAAGGATTGCTCACCACAATATTTGACGAAAATGTCAATAAAATTGGACTTTTCAGTCAGATTATATTGCAACGCAATGGCTATAGCAAACCAAAGGGATCTTTCCTCCTTATTTACGCAGAAAGGATTGCTCACCACAATATCGGACGAAAATGTCAATAGAATTGAACTTTTCAGGCATATTCTACTGTAATGGAATGGCTACAGCAAACCAATAGTATCTTTCCACCTTATTCACGCTGAAAGGATTGCCCACCGCAATATTGGACGAAAATGTTAATA
>NW_016971123.1:0-485 GCF_001483705.2 Eufriesea mexicana
AGGATACGTTTGCTTTGCCTTTTTTCCTATACGCTGCTGTCCCCTGAATTTCTGCGCCCTACTGTGATCTAATATTCCAAGCATTGAACTGGGAATTCTTGAAATAGTGACCGCGGCGCGTAAGGACGTTGCAAGTTACGCTTGGTTGGGATAGGTTTTTTGAGTTGGGTTAGGATATAGTTGACTTTCTTGCTATACACTGCCACTCTATACGCATCTGCGCTCTACTGTCCTCTAATATGCACAGCTTGGCTGTGGGGAGGCCAGCGATTGAGAGCTAGGCGCGTTAGTTTGGGATTGGTAACACCCGATTTTCTTAGGTTAGGCCAGATTATGTTAGGATATCTCCTTCTCCTTTAGTACACTGCTAATCGGGCGATATCAGCGTACTGCATTGCTCCGCTATACTCTGCTTAGCTCTGGTGGGGCCAGCAGTGGCTTTCGTAGCACGTCAGGTTGGATTACGGTACGTCTGCTTGTGTTAC
>NW_016971124.1:0-519 GCF_001483705.2 Eufriesea mexicana
ACGTAACATAACTCAGCCTAACGTGCAGCGACCACTATTGCTGGCTACCCCAGAGGCGAGCAGAGTAGAGTAGAGCACATCAGAGCGTACAGATCCACTGAATAGCAGTCTATGCCAAGAAGGACAAAGCCATCCGGACCTAACCCAAACAAACGTATCCTAACCAAACGTACCTTACTTGACCTATCGGGCCGAGACCACTATTGCTGGGTTCCACAGAGCCAAGTATTATACACTAGAGCACAGTAGTGTACAGAAATCCACAGAATAGCAGTGCATAGCACGAAGGTCAAGGGCATGCAAACCTAACCCAACATGCAAACCTAACCCAAGCAAACATAACCGAACCGAAAGTAGCATAAATCAGCCTAACGTGCCGAGACCACTGCTTCTGGGCACCTCAGAGCCAAGCAGAGCACATTAGAGCACAGTAGAGGGCAGAAATCCACCAAATGTAAGTGCATGGTAATAAAGTCATATCTACCTTATCCTAATCTAGCCAAAGGTAACGTAACCGAA
>NW_016971125.1:0-489 GCF_001483705.2 Eufriesea mexicana
GTAGACTCGTGGCATAACGCCGATAGTTGAAAATTCTTATGCCGAAGGACCGTGGTTCGATTCTCGTCCACATGGTTTTGGTAGTTTCTTAATCTATTTTTTATTTTGTGTTCATTTTTCGTCTATGAAAACATTGTAAATAAACAATTGTAACTTTTCGTCTATGAAAACATTGTAAATAAACAATTGTAAATGAAATTTCTTAACAAAAAAATTTATTATTTACGCTTTCTTATCTCAGAAATATATTTATTGCAAAATAATAAAAATATCACGCAAGAAAAAATTATTTTTTACGCTTTCTTATCTCAGAAATATATTTATTGCAAAATAATAAAAATATCACGCAAGAAAAACGCTTTTCTATAGCAATTATATTTACTACAGAAAATACGAAACCTATCGCTCGTGTAAGTATTAATTATTAAATTAAACATCGTATAAGAATGTTGCATATAGTTTCAACTTTGCTGCGCAGCTATAAATGTT
>NW_016971126.1:0-252 GCF_001483705.2 Eufriesea mexicana
GTCAGGTTAGGTTATGTTATGTTAGGTTAGGTTAGGTTAGCCTACAATAGGTTAGGATAGGTTGGGTGAGTTTAGGTTAGGTTTGACAAGGTTAGGTTAGGATTGGTTGGGTTGTGTTTGGTTAGGTTAGGTTAAGCTAGGTTAACTAGGTTTGGTTAGGACATGTTAGGTTTGGTTTGTTTATGGTAGGTTAGGAACAGTTTGGGTAAGTTGTGTTTGGTTATTTTATGTTAGGTAAAGCGTGGGTAGGTT
>NW_016971126.1:295-533 GCF_001483705.2 Eufriesea mexicana
GGTTAGGTTAGGTCAGATTAGGTCACGTCTGGACAAGTCAGGTCAGGTCAGGTCATGTCAGGTCATGTCAGGTCAGGTCAGGTCAGGGCAGGTCTGGCCGGGTCATGTCAGGCCAGATCTGATCGGGTCAGGTAAGGTTAGGTCAGATCAGGACAGGCCAGGCCAGGCAAGGTGCCGACAGGTAAGGTCAGTTGAAGTCAGGGCAGGCTTGGACATACCAGGTCGGTCAGGTTTGGTC
>NW_016971127.1:0-226 GCF_001483705.2 Eufriesea mexicana
TGGATGTACGGATGTATGGATGTATGGATGTATATGTGTATGGATGAATGGATGGATGGATGTATCGAATGATGGACGTACGAGTGGGTGCATTTATGCATGTACGGATGTGGGGATGTATGGATGATTGTATGTATGGATACATTTACGGATGTACATATGGATGTATGCATGGTTGATTGTATGGGTGTATGGACGAATGTATGGATGTATGCATGGATGTATG
>NW_016971127.1:316-616 GCF_001483705.2 Eufriesea mexicana
GTATGGAAGAATGTATTGGTGTATGTAAGGATGTATGTATTGATGTCTCTATGGAAGCATGGATGGATGGGTGGATGGGTTGATGGATGTATGGACGAAGGGATGTATGGTTGGATTGAGGTGTGGATGCATGGATGTATGTATGGATGGATGTATGGATGTATGAATGGATGGATGTATATATGTATGGATGCATGGACTGATGGATGTATCGGAAGATAGACGTACGAATGGAATGATTTATGGATGTATGGCTGTGTGGATGTATGGATGTGTGGATGGATGGATGTATGGGCGGAT
>NW_016971128.1:0-490 GCF_001483705.2 Eufriesea mexicana
TTGCCGTAGTATCTGGCTGGAAAATTCAATTTTATTGACGTTTTCGACTAATACCGTGGTGAGATATCTTCCTTGCATAAGTAAGGATGAAGGATACTTTTGGAGTGCTATAGCCATTGCAATGCCGTAGACTCTGGCTGGTAAATTCAATTTTATTGACGTTTTCGACTAATACCGTGGTGAGATATCTTCCTTGCATAAGTAAGGATGAAGGATACTTTTGGAGTGCTATAGCCATTGCAATGCTGCAGAATCTGGCAGGAAAATTCAATTTAATTGACATCTTCCACTAATATCGTGGTGAGCTACCCTTCTTGCATAAATATGGAGGAAAGATACTTTTGGAGTGCTATAGCCATTGCAATGCTGCAGAATCTGGCAGGAAAATTCAATTTAATTGACATCTTCCACTAATATCGTGGTGAGTTAACTTTCCCGCATAAAAAAGGAGGAGAGGTCCTATTGGCGTGGTATAGGCATTGCAATGCTA
>NW_016971129.1:0-732 GCF_001483705.2 Eufriesea mexicana
TTAGGTTGAGATACGTTACGACTGGTTATGTTAGGTTAGGCTGCGCTTGGTGCGTATAGCTTCCCCTATCCTACTATACAATGTCATTCTGTATATTCCTGTGATACACTGTGCTCTATTACATTCTACTTGTCCCTATGGAGGCCAGCAGTACTGGTCCCGTCATGTCAGGTTGAGGTAGGCTACGGTTAGTTATGTAACATTTGGCATTGTTAGGACATGCTACTCTGACTTTTGTGCTGTACACTGTCATTCGATGTATTCCTGTGATCTACTGTGCTCTACTGCATACTGCTTGGCTCCGGGGAGTCCGGCGGCAGTGGTCGCGGCTCACTCCCTTGAGCTGCGCTACCCTTGGTTATGACTGGTTATGTCAGGTTATGTTATGATACCCTCGTCTTTTGTGCTTTTCCCTGCAATGCGGTGGATTTCTGCGCTCTGCCGTGCTGTAGTCTTTTCTGCTTAACTCACGGTGTCCAGTGGTAGAGGTCTCGGCACGTTGGGTTGAGTTAGGTCGCTTTTGTTTGGGTTAGGTTAGGTTAAGCACGGCCAGGTTAACTTAGACTTTCGTGCAATACTCTGACGTTCGGAGTATTTCTGCACTTTGCTGTGCTCTGCTGTGTTACGGTTAGCCCTGGGAATGCATGCAATATTTTCCTCGGCACGTTAGGTTGGGTTATGTTACGTTTGGTTAGTTTAATTTGGGCTATTTTAGTAAGGATATCTCTGACT
>NW_016971130.1:0-244 GCF_001483705.2 Eufriesea mexicana
GTAACGTGACTCAACATAACGTGCGAAGACAACTATTTATGGCCTTCCCTGAGCCGAGCTGAACATATTAAGGCACTGTATTTAGCAGAAATACGCCCAATAGCAGACTATGGCACTAAGGTCAAAACAATCCATCTCCTAACCTAGAGAACCGTAACATAACTGGACGTATTCCAACCTACGCTGACGTGCTGCGACCGCCATTTCTGGGCACCGCAGAGCCAAGCAGGAATACTAGAGCTCA
>NW_016971131.1:0-309 GCF_001483705.2 Eufriesea mexicana
AGTCGAAGCTATCCAACCCAAACTTGGCCTAACCTAGTCTAACCAAACGTGACCTAACTCAACTTATCGTGCCGCGGCCGGTATTGATCGCCTCCCCAGAGTCGAGCAGAATATAGTAGAGAAATGTGGAGCGTAGAAATCAAACGAGTAGCAGTGTATAGCGCAAAAGCCGTTGACATCCTAATATAACCTGGCATAATCTAACCTAACCGGACGCAGCATAACCAAAAATGACGTGCCGCGACAACTGCTCCTGGCCTCCTCGGATCCAAGCAGAATACATCAAAGCAGTGTTGATCGCAGAAACTC
>NW_016971132.1:0-293 GCF_001483705.2 Eufriesea mexicana
CATCTACACACTACTGTAGCCAATGAGTTTACTTTCTCGCTGACCGTACAAGTTGTTCTGCAACTGTAGTCTGATCAGCGGATAGAGAAATTGTTGCTGGTGACAATTACATTAATATAGCCATTTCATTGATTTATTCACTGATCATTTAAACTTCTCTGCAGCCCTTGATTAAGTAATGAATCGATACATAATCGCTATCGATATTAGAAATTGCCGGCACAGTACTTAGTACAGCCACCATCATAGTATGGTAGCCGATTTAATTGTCTCTTCACTTATGAAGCAAGTTC
>NW_016971133.1:0-750 GCF_001483705.2 Eufriesea mexicana
TAACCTCACCAAACGAAACATAACCAAACGTGGCATAGCTGAACCTAACATGGCGAGACCACTTTTGCTGGCATCCGCAAAGAAAAGCAGAACCCACAAGTACACTGTAGTACGCAGGAACTCACCTCAATGCAGCGAACAAAGCGTGGCCTAACTCAACTTAACGTGCCGTGATCACTGTCGCTGGTCTAACCAGAGCAGGGCAGGAAATATTAGAACACAGCAGAGCGCAGATATCCGCGGATAGCAGTGTATCGCGCAAAAGTATGAACTATCATATACTAACCTCACTTATCGTAACACAACCGAACATAGCATAGCTCAACCTAACGTGCCGAGAACACTACTTCCGGCGACAACAGAGCCAAGCAGAGCATACTAGAGCGCAGCAGAGCGCAGAAATCCACTGCATAGCGTTGCTTAGAACAAAAGTCAGACACATGCTGACGTATCTTGACCTACCCTAACAAGACCAAACGTAGTCTATCTCATCATAATAAGGCGACACCGTTATTACTGGCCCCGCAAAGAAAAGCTGAGCATATTAGAACACATTAGATCGTGGAAGTCCACCGAATAGCAGCGAATAGCGCAAAAGTAAAAGTAGCCTATCCTAACCTAGCCAATCGTAACACCGCTAAGCCTTACCAAACTCAACCTTTCTGCCACCACCACCATTGCTGCCCTCCTCAGAGCCATGCTGAACATATTGCAGAAGAGTAGTGCGCAGAGATCCTCTGAATCGAAGTG
>NW_016971134.1:0-1768 GCF_001483705.2 Eufriesea mexicana
TCGCAGAATGCCACCAAATATCTGGGAATAGCACAAATGTCAAAGGTACACCTACCCTACCAGGCCAAACCATACACAACCGTACGTTGACTAAATAAACCTAATGAACCGAGACCACTACCGCTGGAAACCTCATAGCCAAGCAGAGCGAACACTGTAGAGCGCAGAGATTCAACGAACAGCAGCGTATGGCGCAAAAGTCAAAGCTACCGTCTCCTATCCTAACATAAACCAAAGGTAACCTAACTCAACCTGCCGTGCAACGACCCCCCTTGCTGACCTCCCCAGAGTCGAGCAAAGTACAGTAGATCATTGTGGAGCGAGGAAATCCACCGAATAGCAGATGCGAAGATCAACGTTAACCTGTCCTAACGTAGTAAAACGTAACATAACCAAGCGTAAGATAATGGAAACTAACGTGCCTAGACCACCATTGCTGGCCACCCCATCGCCAGGCAGAATATATTAGAGTAGAGCAGAGGGCAGCAGTCCAACGAATGGCAGTGTATAGGCAGGAAAGTCAATGCCATCCTAACCTGTCGCAATAAAACGTAGTCTAGCCAAACGTAACCTGACTCAACCTAACATGCCGAGACCACTATTGCTGGCCTCCCCAGAGCCAGGCACATCGTATTAGAGCCCAGAATAGCGCAGAAGTCCACCGAATAGTGTATATAGCACAAAATTTAATGTCATCCTTTCCTAACATTACCAAACGTAACATAACGAGGTGTTGCCTAAATAAAACTAACGCACCGGGACCACAATCACTGGCCTCAACAGAGACGAGCCAAGTATACAAGAGCACAGTAGAACGCAGAAATCCACCGAAAATCAGTCTTTGCCAAGAAAGTCAAGGCTATCAGTGCCTAACCATTACAAATGAAACGAAACCATACGTAACATAAATAACCCTAACGTGTCAGGACCACTATTACTGGCCTCACAGAGTTGAGCAGTGTATAGTAGAGCATAGTAGAGTGCAGAAATCTACCGAATAACAGTTTATGCCAAGAAAGTCAAAACTGTCCTAACATGACCCGAACAAACATAACCAAACGAAACATTGCACAACTCAACCTAACGTGCCGAGATCACTATTACTGGCCACCATGGTGTCGAGCGGAGTATGGTAAAGCAACGTAGGCCACAGAAACCAACTGAATAGCAGTGTGTAGTAATTAAGTCAAACCTATCCTGCCCCAACCTGCCCAAGCGTAATGCAACCAAATGCAACCTAACTTAACCTAACGTGCCGAGTCCGATATTGCTGGAATCCACGTAGCCAAGCCGAACATAATGAGCACAGTGGAGCGCAGAGAGCCAGCAAATTGATGCGCAAATCATAATTGTGAAATATGTGGAAACGTATCCTGACCTAACCTAACCTAGACAAACGTAGCATAAGCCAGGCTAACTTGCCGCGACCACTATTTGTGGCCTTCTCAGAGCCAAGCAGAGAATATTAGAACACAGTAGGGAGCAGGAATCTGCCGAACTCCAGTTTATAGCACAAAAGTCGAAGCTACCCTGGCCTATCCTGACCATATGCAACCTGACCGAACGTAGCAGATCGGAACGTAATATGCCGATACCAATTGTAATGTATTCCCAGGGCCAAGCTGAACATATTAAAGCACAGTAGAGTGCAGAAATTCGACCAATGGCAGTGCATAGCACAAAAGTCTAAGAAACGCTCTCCTATTCAAACCAATCGTAACATAACCAAACGTAACACAACCCAACCGAACGTGCAGCGACCACTATC
>NW_016971135.1:0-1155 GCF_001483705.2 Eufriesea mexicana
CATATCCTAACCCAAACAAACCAAACGTAGCATAGTTGAACCAAACGTGCTGCGACCACCATTTCTGGCTTCCGCAGGTTCAAGCAGAATACGATGGGTCGCAGTAGAGCACAGTAGTCCATAGAATCGCAATGTGTAGCGCAAAAGTCGTAGCTACCCCGTCCGAACCCAACGTAACCTAGCAGAACCAAACGTGACCTAATCCAACCGAAACTGCCGCTACCACTTTTGCTGGTCTCCGCAGGGCCATGCAGAACCTATTAGAGCGGGGTAGAGCGCAGAAATCCGTAGAACGGCATTGTACCGCAAAGAAGTCAAAGATAACCAAACCTAACTCATACCAACGTATTCTAACCCGATATTGCCAAACGCAACATAGCGTGCTGCGACCATTATTGCTGGTCTCCACTGAGCCAAGCAGTGCGCAATAGAGAAGAGTAGAGCGCAGAAATCCATAGAAATGCAGTGTACAGCGGTAAAGTCGAAGCTGACCAAACCCAAACAATGGTAACTTAACCAAACCAAACCTACCCCATATCATCCTAACTTGCCCAGACCACCATTACTACTTCCCGATGAACCATGCAGAACATACTTGAGCACAGCAGAGCGTAGAAACCACCGAAGTACAGTGTATAACATAAAAGTCGATGCTAACCTATCCAAACCTATACAAACGTAATATAGCCAAACGCAACACAACTTAACCTGACGTACCTAGACAAATACTGTTGGCCTCCCCGGAGCCAAGCAGAACATATTAGAGCACAGCAGAGCGCAGAAATCCACCGTATAGCAGCGTATAACGCAAAGGCCAAAGCCATCCCAATCCAACGTAGCCTAACCTAGCATAGCGAAGTGTAACCTCACTCAACCTATCGTGCCATGGCCGCTACTGCTGGTCACCCCAGAGTCGAGCAGAGTATAGTAGAGAAACATAGAGCGCAGAAATCGGCCGAAGAGCCGTGAACATAACAGAAGTCAGAAGTCAAGGCTACCCCATCCTAAACTAACTAAGCGTTACCAACCACAAACTAGCGTGCCGAGTACACAACTGTTGTCCTCTCCAAATCAAAGCAGAGCACATTAGAGCGCAGTGAAGCGCAGAAATCCACCGGATAGCCGTGTATAGCGCAAAAGTCATAGCTACCCCGT
>NW_016971136.1:0-575 GCF_001483705.2 Eufriesea mexicana
GTTTGGTTAGGTAACTGCAGGTTAGGTTAGCATAACTGTGGCCTTTGCGCTATTCACTGCAATTCGGTGGATTTCTGCGCTCTGCTGCGCTCTGGTATATTGCTCTTGGTTCTGTGGATGCCAGCAATTGCAGTCTCGGCGCGATACGCTGGGCTAGGTTACTTTTGGATAGGTTAGGTTATGTCACGCTCCGTCAGGTACAGACAGATTTTCGTGCTATACCCTTATATTCGTAGGATATCTGCGCTCTACTGCGACATTCTATATTCTGCTTAACCGTAGGAGCGCCAGCAATATTCTCGGCACGCTAAGTTGAGTTATGTTACGTAAGCCTTGATCATGTTGCGACAGGTTAGGTTGGAGTATTTTCGACTTCTGCGCGATTGACTGCAATGCGGTGGATTTCTGCCCTCTACTGGGCTCTAGTACATCCTGCTTGTCTTTCGGGATGCCAGCAATAGTGGTCTCGTCAAGATAGCTTGAGCCATGTTGCGTTTGGATGGGTTATTTTAGGCTAGGTTAGGAAAGGGTAGTCTATTCTTTTGTGCTACAAACTGGTATCAACGGGTTTCTGC
>NW_016971137.1:0-308 GCF_001483705.2 Eufriesea mexicana
AAGGCTGGTTAAAGTCAGGACAGTTCAGGTCATGTCAGGTAATGTCAGGTCAGGTAAGGTCAGGCCAAGTCAGGCAATGTCAGGTCATGTCACGTCAGGTCAGATCAGTCTGGTCAGGTCAGGTCAGGTCACGTCAGGTCAGATCTCCTCTGGAAAAGTCAGGTCAGTTCAGTTCATGTCAGGAGATGGCAAGGTCGGGGCTGGTCATGTCATGTTAGTTCTGGTTACGTCAGGTCAACTCAGGTCAGGTCAGGTCAGGTCAGCCCAGGTCATATCAGGTCAGGTCAGATCAAATGATGTCAGTTCAG
>NW_016971138.1:0-520 GCF_001483705.2 Eufriesea mexicana
ACATCCACACATACATACATCCGTACATCCGCACATCCATACATCCATCCATCCATACATCCACTCTTCCATAGATCCACCTATCCACACATCCACCGATCCATACATCCATCCATCAGTACATCAATCCACCAACCCATCCATCCATCCATCCATACAACCATACATACATCAATACATACACCCATAAAAAAAAATCATCCATACATACATCCATACATACATCCTTACATACATCCATACATACATCCATACATACATCCATAGAAACACCCATACATATATCCATGCATACAACCATACATACGTCCATACTTACATCCATGCATACATCCATACATACAACCATACAAACATCCATACATACATCGATGCATCCATCCATCCATACATCCATGCATCCATACGTCCATCCATCCATCCATTCATCCATACACCCATCCTCGCATCCACGCATCCGTTCATCCACCCACCCATTCATTCCTTCTTCCGTCCATCCACCCAACCATTCATCCACACA
>NW_016971139.1:0-2487 GCF_001483705.2 Eufriesea mexicana
AAATCAATTTTATTGACATTTTCGAATAATATTTTGGTGCGCTACCTTTCTTGCATAAATAAGAAGGAAATATGCTTTTGCCGTGCTGGAACCGTTGCAATGATACGTAATGTGCCTGGCAGAATCATTTTTATTGAGAGTTTCGACTAATATCGTGGTGAGCTAACTTTCTTGCATTAACAAGGAGGAAAGATAATATTGGCCATTGCAATGCTATAGAATCTGACTCAATATTTCAATTTTATTGACATTTTCGACTAATATCGTGGTGAGTTAACTTTCTCGCATATATAGGGAGGAAATATTCTATTGGCGTGCTGTAGCCGCAGCAATCCCTTTGAATATGGCTGGAAAGTTCAAGTTTATTGACATGTTCGGCTAATATCGTGGTGAGTTAACTTTCTCGCATAAATAGGGAGGAAATATTCTATTGGCGTGCTGTAGCCGCAGCAATCCCTTTGAATATGGCTGGAAAGTTCAATTTTATTCACATTTTCGACTAATATCGTGGTGAGCTAACTTTCTTGCATTAACAAGGAGGAAAGATAATATTGGCAAGTTATAACCATTGCAATCCTATGGAATCTGGCCGGAAAATTCAATTTTATTGACATTTTCGAATAATATTGTGGTGCTCTACCCTTCTTGCATAAATAAGGAGGAAATATTCTTTTGGCTTGGTATAAGCATTGCAATGATATAAAATGTGCCTGGCAGATTCAATTTTATTGACATTTTCGACTAATATCGTGGGGAGCTAACTTTCTTGCATAAACAAGGAGGAAAGATAATTTTGGCAAGTTATAACCATTGCAATCCTATGGAATCTGGCCGGAAAATTCAATTTTATTAACATTTTCGAATAATATTGTGGTGCTCTTCCCTTCTTGCATAAATAAGGAGGAAATATTCTTTTGGCTTGGTATAAGCATTGCAATGATATAAAATGTGCCTGGCAGATTCAATTTTATTGACATTTTCGACTAATATCGTGGGGAGCTAACTTTCTTGCATAAACAAGGAGGAAAGATAATTTTGGCAAGTTATAACCATTGCAATCCTATGGAATCTGGCCGGAAAATTCAATTTTATTAACATTTTCGAATAATATTGTGGTGCTCTTCCCTTCTTGCATAAATAAGGAGGAAATATTCTTTTGGCTTGGTATAAGCATTGCAATGATATAAAATGTGCCTGGCAGATTCAATTTTATTGACATTTTCGACTAATATCGTGGGGAGCTAACTTTCTTGCATAAACAAGGAGGAAAGATAATTTTGGCAAGTTATAACCATTGCAATCCTATGGAATCTGGCCGGAAAATTCAATTTTATTAACATTTTCGAATAATATTGTGGTGCTCTTCCCTTCTTGCATAAATAAGGAGGAAATATTCTTTTGGCTTGGTATAAGCATTGCAATGATATAAAATGTGCCTGGCAGATTCAATTTTATTGACATTTTCGACTAATATCGTGGGGAGCTAACTTTCTTGCATAAACAAGGAGGAAAGATAATTTTGGCAAGTTATAACCATTGCAATCCTATGGAATCTGGCCGGAAAATTCAATTTTATTAACATTTTCGAATAATATTGTGGTGCTCTTCCCTTCTTGCATAAATAAGGAGGAAATATTCTTTTGGCTTGGTATAAGCATTGCAATGATATAAAATGTGCCTGGCAGATTCAATTTTATTGACATTTTCGACTAATATCGTGGGGAGCTAACTTTCTTGCATAAACAAGGAGGAAAGATAATTTTGGCAAGTTATAACCATTGCAATCCTATGGAATCTGGCCGGAAAATTCAATTTTATTAACATTTTCGAATAATATTGTGGTGCTCTTCCCTTCTTGCATAAATAAGGAGGAAATATTCTTTTGGCTTGGTATAAGCATTGCAATGATATAAAATGTGCCTGGCAGATTCAATTTTATTGACATTTTCGACTAATATCGTGGGGAGCTAACTTTCTTGCATAAACAAGGAGGAAAGATAATTTTGGCAAGTTATAACCATTGCAATCCTATGGAATCTGGCCGGAAAATTCAATTTTATTAACATTTTCGAATAATATTGTGGTGCTCTTCCCTTCTTGCATAAATAAGGAGGAAATATTCTTTTGGCTTGGTATAAGCATTGCAATGATATAAAATGTGCCTGGCAGATTCAATTTTATTGACATTTTCGACTAATATCGTGGGGA
Source organism: Eufriesea mexicana (assembly GCF_001483705.2). Lineage (NCBI taxonomy): Eukaryota > Metazoa > Arthropoda > Insecta > Hymenoptera > Apidae > Eufriesea > Eufriesea mexicana. The sequence continues at coordinate 2,209 of NW_016971139.1, forward strand.
GCTAACTTTCTTGCATAAACAAGGAGGAAAGATAATTTTGGCAAGTTATAACCATTGCAATCCTATGGAATCTGGCCGGAAAATTCAATTTTATTGACATTTTCGACTAATATCGTGGTGAGCTAACTTTCTTGCATAAACAAGGAGGAAAGATAATTTTGGCAAGTTATAACCATTGCAATCCTATAGAATCTGGCCGGAAAATTAAATTTTATTAACATTTTCGAATAATATTGTGGTGCTCTTCCCTTCTTGCATAAATAAGGAGGAAATATTCTT
>NW_016971140.1:0-328 GCF_001483705.2 Eufriesea mexicana
CTATTACCATTGCAACGCTATAGAAGCTTGCTGGAAAATTCAATTTTATTGACATTTTCGACTTATACTGTGGTGAGTTAGCTTGCTGGCATAAATAAGGAGGAAAGATTCTGTTGTCGTGCTATAGGCATTGCAATGCTGTAGAATCTGGAAGGAAAGTTCAATTTTATTGACATTTTCTACTAATATCGTGGTGAGCTATCTGCCTTGCATAGCTACGGAGGAAAGATACTTTTGGCGTACTAAATCCATTGCAATGCTGTAGAATCTGGCTCTAAAATTCAATTTTATTGACATTCTCGACTAATATCGCGGTGAGTTAACTTTC
>NW_016971140.1:512-728 GCF_001483705.2 Eufriesea mexicana
TATAGAATCTGGCTGGAACATTCAATTTTACTGACATTTTCGACTAATATCGTGGTGAGCTTACTTTATTGCATAAATAAGGAGGGAAGATTCTACTGGCGTGCTATAGTCATTGCATTGCTATAGCATCCAGCCGGAAAATTCAATTTTATTGACATATCCGTATAATATTGTGGGGAGCTATCTCTCTTGCATAAATAATGAGGAAGGATACAG
>NW_016971141.1:0-280 GCF_001483705.2 Eufriesea mexicana
CACTGCTATTCGTCCGATATCTGCGCTCTAATGTGCTCTAAAATGGTTTGCTTGGCACCGAGCTGGCCATTAATAGAGGTCGCTGCATGTTATATTGTGTTAGGCTATGGTCGCTTAGTCTAGGTTTGCAGTAGACTCGGCTTCTGTGCTATGCATTGGTATTCGTTGGATTTCTGCTTCATACTGTACTCTAATATGTTCCGCCTGGATCTGGGGTTTCCAGCAATATATGTCTCATCACGTTATATTGAGTTACACAACGTTTGTATAGGTTAGGTTG
>NW_016971142.1:0-358 GCF_001483705.2 Eufriesea mexicana
CGCCAATAGAATCTTTCCTCCTTATTTATGCAAGAAAGTTAGCTCATCTCGATATTAGTCGAACATGTCAATAAATTGATTCTGCCATGCACATTCTATATCACTGCAATGGCTATAGCAGGCCGGTAGAAACTTTCCTCCTTACTTACGCAAGAAAGATAGCTCACCACGATATTAGAGCAAAATGTCGATAAAATTGAATTTCCCAGCAATATACTTTGGCATTGCAATGGCAATAGCACGCCAATTGAATCTTTCCGCCTTATTTACGCAAGAAAGATGGATCACCACGATATTAGTGGAAAATGTCAATAAAATTCAATCTGCCAGGCACATTCCATATCATTGCAACGGTTTT
>NW_016971142.1:393-630 GCF_001483705.2 Eufriesea mexicana
ACTTATTTAAGCAAGAAAGGTAGCGCACCACAATATTATTCGAAAATGTCAATAAAATTGAACTTTCCGGCCAGATTCTATAGCATTGCAATGGTTGTAGCTTGCCAATATAATCTTTCCTCCTTGTTTATGCAATAAACCTAGCTTTCCACGATATTAGTCAAAAATGTCAATTAGATTGAATTTTCCAGCCAGATTCTACGACATTGCAATCCCAATAGCACACCAAACGGATCC
>NW_016971143.1:0-361 GCF_001483705.2 Eufriesea mexicana
GCATGACATTTACTACTGGCGTGCTATAGCCATTGCAATGCTATAGAATCGTGCTGGAAAAAATATTTTTAGTGACATATTCGACTAGTATCGTGGGCAGTTAACTTTCTTGCATAGATAAGGAGGAAAGATTCGATTGGCACGCCATAGCAATTGCAATGGTACAGACTCTGGCGGGAAAATTAAATTTTATTGACGTTCTCGACTAATATCGCGGTGACATAACATTATTGCATATATAAGGAGGGTAGATTCTACTCTCGTGCTATTGCCATCGCACTGCCACAGAATCTGGCTCGAAAATTCAAGTTTATTTACATTTTCGACTAAAATCGTGGTGAGCTAACTCTCCTACAGAAAT
>NW_016971144.1:0-752 GCF_001483705.2 Eufriesea mexicana
TACGTTCAGCTCGGCTCTGCGAAGTACAGCAACATTGGTATCGACGAGTTATGCTGAGTTAGGTTAGGTTAGGTTAGGTTAGGTTAGACCATGTTGGGTAAGGATGTCACTGACTTTTCCGCCATACACTCCTATTCGGCGGTCATCTGTGCTCTACTGTGCCCAAATATGTTCAGGTTGGCTCTGGGAAGGCGAGCAATAGCGGAGTCGTCATGACATGCTTAGTTAAGCTTCGTTTGGTTGGGTGAAGTTTGGTCAGGTTAGGTCCGGATATCTTTGGATTATGTGTATTACACAGGAATGCAGCCGACTTCTGCGTTCTACTGCGCTCTAGGCGAATCTGCTTGGCTCTGTGGTGGTAACAAATAGCGGTCGCGGCATGTTAGGTTGAGTTAGGCTACGTTTGGTTAGGTTCAGTTATACTACGTTTGTAAGGATGGCTTCGACTTTTACGCTATACTATGCTATTCGGTGGATCTCTGCCCTCCAGTGTGGCCTAATATGCTCTGCTTGGCCCTGGGTAGGCCAGCAGTAATTGTCACGGCATATTAGGCTGAGTTAGGCTACGTAGGGTTAGGCAAGGTTTGGATACGTCAGGATAGGTAGCTTTGAGTTTTGTGTTGTACACTGCTATTCGATGGTTTTCTGAGCTCTACGGGGCTCTAGTATATTTTGCTTGACCGTTGGTGGGCAGCAATAGTGGTCTGGGTACGTCAGGATGAGATTGGTTACGTTTGGTTACGTCACTTTTG
>NW_016971145.1:0-658 GCF_001483705.2 Eufriesea mexicana
TTATTGGCGCGCAATAGCCATTGCAATGCTATAGAATCTTGCAGGAAAATACATTTTTATTGATATTCTCGACTGATATCGTGGTGATCTAGCTTTCTCGGATGTATAAGGACGAAAGATTCTTCTGGCGTCCTGCAGCTATTGCAATGCTATAGAATCTGGCTGGAAAATCCAATTTTCTTGACGTTTTTGACTAATATCGTGGTGACCTAACATTCTTGCATATATAAGGAGGAAGGACTCTCTTGGCGAGCTATAGCCATTGCAATGACACAGAATCAATCTGGAAAACTCAATTTTAATGACATTACAAATATAATTTTATTGACATTTTCGAGTAATATCTTGGTGAGCAAACCCACTTGCCCAAATAAGGAGAAAAGATTCTTCTGGCGTGCTATAGCCATTGCAATGCTATAGAATCTGTCTGGAAAATACAATTTTATTGACATTTTCGACTAATATCGTGGTGGCCAAACATTCTTGCATATATAAGGAGCAAAGATTCTACTCTCGTGCTATAGCCATTGCAATGCAACAGAATCTGTCTGGAAAATTCAATTTTATTTACATTTTCGACTAATATCGTGGTGATCTACCTCTCTTGCATTAATAAGAAGGATAGATCCTGTTGGCGTGCTATAGCCATTACAATGCT
>NW_016971146.1:0-3003 GCF_001483705.2 Eufriesea mexicana
TGCTTGGATGTATGTGTGGATGTACGTGCGGATGTATCTAAGGATGAATCTATGGATGTATGTGTGAATGAATGTATGGTTGTATGTATGGACGTATGTATAGATGTATGTATGTATGTATAGATGGATGGATGTATTGGTGGATGGATGTATGGATGTATGGATGTACGGATCGTCGGATGTATGGGTGGGATGATAAATGAATGGATGGATGTATGGAAGGACAGATGTATATCTGTTTGGACGTGCGGGTGGATGAACGGATGGGTGGATGAACTGAAGGGTGGGTGAATGGATGGGTCGAAGAACGGATGCATGTATGGATGGAACGGCGTATCTATAGCTGCATGTACGAATGTATGAATGGATGTGTGTATGGATGTATTTATGGATTTGTGTATGGATGTATGTGTGCATGTATGGATGGATGTATGTATGGACGTGTGTATGGGTGTATGTGTGGATGTATGGATGTACGTTTGGGTGAATGTATGGATGGATGGTTGTACGGTTGGACGTACTTATGGATGTACGGATGTGTGAATGGATGGATGTATGGAACGATAGATGTTTGTCTGTATGTATGTGCGGGTGGATGAATGGATGGGTGGGTGAACTGAAAGTTGAAAGGATGGGTGGAAGAACGGATGCATGGATGGATGGAAGGGCGTATGTATGGATGCACGTATGGATGAATGTATGGATGTATGTATGGATGTATGGATGGATGTATGTAAGGATGTGTGTATGGATGTATGTATGGACGAATGTACATGTCTACGTATGTATATATGTATTGATGTGTGTATGGATGTATGGATGGGTGGATGGATAGATTGTTGTATGGATGAAAGGATCGATGGATGTATGGATGGGTGGATGTATGGATGGATGGATGTATTGGTGTATGCATGTATGGAAGTAGGAATGTGTGGATGGTACGGATGTATGGATCTATGGCTGTATATATGTATGGCTGGATGGATGGATGGATGAATGTATGGATGGATGCATGGATGGATGGAAGTATGTATGTATGTCTGGATTTATGTATGGCTGTATGTATGGATGTTTGTGTGGACGTATGTATGGATGTATGCATGGATGTATGTATGGATGTATGTACGGATGTATGCATGGATGTAAGTATGCTTGTTTTTATGGATGTATGTATGGATGTATGTGTGTATGTATCTAAGGATGAATGTATGTGTGTATGTATGGATGAATGTATGATTGTATGTATGAATGAATAAATGGATGGATGGGTTGGTGGATGTATGTATGCATGAATGGTTGTGTGGATGGGTGGATGTATGGATGGACTGAGGTATTGGTGGACGGATGTACGGATGTATGGATGTATGGATGTATGAATGTATGTATGTTTCGATGTACGAATGTATGGATGCACGGATGTATGGATGTATGAATGTATATATTTATGGATGTATGGATGGATGGATGTATGAATGGATGGATGTATAGATGGATGGATGTATGGATGTATGTATGTATGTATGTATGGATGTCTGTACGGTTGGAGGGATGAATGGATGTATAGATGTATTGTTGCACGAATGTATTGATGTACGGATTTGTGGATGTTTGGACGTACACTTGTATGGATGCATGGATGAATGGGTGTATGTATTGATGTATATATGAACGTTTGGATGGAAATTGTTGGATGTATGTATGTATGTATGGATGTATGTACGGATGTATGTATGGATACATCTATGGCTGTATGGATGGATGTATGGAAGGATGTGTGTCTGGTTGTATGTATGGTCGAATGTATTTGTGTATGTATGGACGTATGTATTGATGTATGTATGGATGTATGGATGGATGGATGGATGGTTCGTTGTATGGATGTATGGATGGGTGGATGAATGGATGGATGGACGTACGAAAGGATGTATGTACGGATGGATGAATGTACAGATGGATGGATTTATGAATGTATGGATGTATGAACGCATGGATGTATGGATGTATGGATGTATGGATGTATGTATGTATGGATGTACGGAACGATAGGTGTTTGTCTGTATGTATGTGCGTGTGGATGAATGGATGGGTGGGTGAATTGAAGAGCAGGTGAAAGGATGGCTGGTAGAACGTTTGCGTGGGTGGATGGAAGGGCGTATGTATGGATGCATGAATGGATGTATGTATGGATGTATGTACGTATGTATGTATGGATATATCTATGGATGTATGTATGGAAGTGTGTATGGATGTATGTGTGGATGTATGGTTGGATGTATGTATGGATGTGTGTATGGGTTTATGTATGTGTGTATGGATGTACGCATGGATGTATGTATTGGTGGATGGTTGAATGGTTGGACGGATTTGTGGATGTATGTATGTGTGGATGCATGGATGTATGTATGTATGGAAGGATGGCTGTATGTATGAATGGATGTATGGATGAATGGTTGTACGTATTGATGTATGTATGGATGTATGGATAAATGGATGTACGTATTGATGTTTGTATGGATGCATAAATGGTAGGATGGATTGGTGGACGGATGTATGGATGGACGGATGTATGGATCGGTGGATGTATGGATGGGATGATGTATGAATGGATGGATGTATGGAACGATAGATGTATGTCTGTATGGATGTGCGGAAATGGATGGATGGATGTACGGAAGGAGGTATGTACGGATGGATGAATGTACAGATGGATGGATTTATGGATGTATGGATGTATGAACGTATGGGTGCATGTATGTATGGATGTATGGATGTATGGATGTATGTATGTATGGATGAATGGCTGTATGTATGCATGGATGTATGGATGTATGGATGTATGGATGTATGTTTGAATGGATGGATGTATGAATGAATCGATGGATGCATGGATGGATGTATGTATGGATGGGTGTACGGTTGTATGTATGGATATATGTATGGTTGGATGGATGTATGGACGGATGGATTTATTGATGTATGGATGTATGGATGCATGGATCGATG
>NW_016971147.1:0-665 GCF_001483705.2 Eufriesea mexicana
TATATACATCCAAACATACATCCATACAAGCAGCCATACATACGTCCATACATACATACATCCGTCCATCCGTCCACCCATTTATAAGTCCATCCATCAATACACCTATATATCCACACATACATCCATAGATACATCCATTCATTCATAAATATACACAACCATACATACATCCATACATACATACATACAAACATTCATACATATACACTTCCATACTGGTATCCATACATTCATACGTACATCCGTTCAAACTTCCATCCAACCATGCATCCATACATACACACATCCATATTCCACACATCCACCCATGCATCCATTGACGCATGCATACATACATCCATCCATATAAGCGCACATACGTCCCTTTGCATCATACATGAATATATCCATACAACAATCCATACGTCCATGCATACATACATACATACATGAATCCATACATACATCCATACATAATTCCATTCATGCACGCGTACACACATTCATAGATAAATCCGTCCATATATCCACACTTAATTCCATACATTCATCCATACATACATACATCCATCTATTCATTCATCCATCCATGGATCCATACATCCATCCATCCATATATACATACATACATCCACACGCACATCCATAAGAGTATCCATACAACCATCCATACGTTCATCCAT
>NW_016971148.1:0-521 GCF_001483705.2 Eufriesea mexicana
TCGTAGCCCAACTCAACATGTCGTGCCGAGACCATCGTTGTTGGAAACACCAGAGCCAAGCAGAACATACTACGTCACGATAGAGCAAGGAATCCTCCGAAAAACAGTGTATAGCACAAAGGTCAGAACTATCGTTCCCTAATATATGCAATCTTTGCATAATCAAACGTAACATAATTAAACATAACGTACCGCGACCACTATTGCTGGCTTCCCCAGAGCAGAGTAAAACATATTAGAGGGCAGTGGAGCCGCCAATCCATAGAATCGCAACGTACGGCACAAAAGTCACAGCTATTCTAACCTAACACAACCAAACCTAACCGAACCGAACGTTACGTAGCTCAACCTAACTTGCCGCGACCACTATGTCTGGCCTCCCCGGATCCAGGAAGAACATGTTAGAGATGAGCATAGCGCAGAAATCCATACAGAACAGCCATGTACAGCAGAAAAGAAAAAGCTACTCTAACCTAAGCCAAACAAACTTAACCTATCCGATCGTAACATAACTCAACAAA
>NW_016971149.1:0-591 GCF_001483705.2 Eufriesea mexicana
GGGAGGCTAGGAATGGTGTTCGCGGCACTCTACATTGAGCTAGGCTAAGTTTGGCTAGGTTGGATTGCTAATGATTATGTTAGGGTACCTTCGTCTTTTGTGCTATACACTACAATGCTGTGGATTTCTGAGCTCTACTGTCATCTAGTAAATTCTGCCCATCTCTCGGGAGGCGAACAATAGTGTCCTCGGCGCGTTAGGCTGAGCTAGGCTACGTACGGTTAGGTTAGCCTTGGTCAGGTTAGGTTCGGATATCTAACACCTTTGTGCTACACACTGCTATCTGGTGACTATCTGCGCTCTTCTCTGCTCTAGTATATTCTGCTCGCCTACTTAACGGCCAGTAATGGCGGTCTCGGCCCTTTATGTTGAGTTATGTCACGTTTGGCCATGTTACGTTTTGCTAGGTTGAGATAGGATAGCTTTGACTTTTGTGCTACACACTGCCGTCCCGTGGACTTCTGAGGAATATGTTCTTCTTTGCTTTGGGGAGTTCAGCAATGGTGCTGTAAGCACGTTAGATTGAGCTACGTTCGCTTTGTTATGTTACGTTTTGTCAGGTTATGACATGATGGCTATGACATTTGTGAT
>NW_016971150.1:0-969 GCF_001483705.2 Eufriesea mexicana
TTGTACCACACACTGCAATGCGGCGAATTACTCCGCTCTGTTGTGCCCCAGTATTTTCGTCTTATCTCTGTGGAGGTAAGCAACTGTGTTCTCGGCTCGTTAGGATGAATTAAGCTACCTTGAATTATGTTACGTCTGGCCACGTTGGCATATGGTAGTTTCGACTATCGTGCTACGCACTGCGATTGTATGGGGTTCTGCGCTCTACTCCCCTCTAATACGTTCTGCTCGGCCACGAGGAATTCAACAATAGTGGTGTACGCACGATAGCATTAGCTATTTTCGGTTGATTATGTTACGTATGGTCAGGTTAGGATAGGATACCATTGACTTTTACGCTATAAAGTGCTGTCTGGTGGATATACGTGCACTACATTGCTTACAAGCGTCTGATTGTCTCTGGGCAGGCCATCAACAGCGGTCGCGGCACGCTTGGATGAAATATGTTACGCTCGTATAGGTTAGGTTAGGTTAAGTTTGGTCACGATGACCATGATCATTTTGCTGTACACTGCTCTGCGGTCGATATCTGCGCTCTGCACTGCTCTACTAACATTTGCTTGTTTCTGGGAATGGCAGTGTCACCAATCTCGGCACCTTATGTTGAGTTATACTACGTTCGGTTAGGTTAGGTTAGGTCAGGATGGACTACGATACCTCCTCACCTGTGCTGTACGCTGTAATGCGGTGGATCACTGCGCCCTACTTTGCTCCAGTATATTCTGCTTGGCTCCGGGGAGGCTAGCAGCAGTGGTCTCGGCACGTTAGGGTTAGTTAAGATACGTTCGGCCTTGTTATGCTTGGCTATGTTAGGATAAGGCAGCTTCGACTATTGTGCTATGCACAGCGATTCTATGGACTCCGGCGCACTACTCTCCTCTAATATCTTCTGCTTGTCTCCGAGGAGGGCAGCAATTCTGGTCTCGGCACGCTAGGTTGGGTTATGTTACGCTTGGCTTCGTTACGTTG
>NW_016971151.1:0-328 GCF_001483705.2 Eufriesea mexicana
TTCAAAATAACGATGCCGAGACCCCTTTCCTGGCCTCCACACGGCCGGGCAGAGCATACTAGACCACGCTAGAGCGCAGAGATCCACAGAAAACCACTGTATATCCAATATTAACATAGCCAAACGTAACATAACACAAATTAACTTACCGCGACCACTACTACTGACCTCCCCAGATCCAAGCTGAACGCATTAGAGAACGGGAGGTCACAAAAATCCACCTAAGGGCAGTGTGTACCACAAAAGTCAAAAACATCCTAACGAAACTTAACATAGCCTAACTTAACCAAACGTAACTTAACTCATCCTAACGTGCCACTACCTCCAT
>NW_016971152.1:0-3157 GCF_001483705.2 Eufriesea mexicana
ACATCCATACATCCGTACATCCATACATTCGTACATCCATACATTCGTACATTCATACATACAGATATGCATACATCCATACATCTATACATCCATCCGTCCATCCATACATCCATACACCCGTACAACCATAAGTCCTTCCTTTCGTACGTCTTTCATACGATACATCCATCCATCCATACATCCATACATACATACATACATACAATCACACATTCATGCAACCAAACACACGTACATCAATACATCCAGTCATCCATATATCCTGCAATCCACACATACATCCATCAATACACCCATCCATCCACACAACCATACACCTATAAATCCATGCGTCCGTACGTATATACATCCATACATTCATACATACGTTCATCCGTCCATTCATACCTCAATCCATCCATACATCCGTCCATCCACGCAACCATTCATCCATACAAACATCCATCCAAACATCCATCTTGCCATACATCTATCCATCCATACATCCATCCATCCACACATCCATAAACCAGTACATCCATAAATTCTTACATCCATACGTCCATACATACATACATCCATACATCCATACATGCATACATCCATACATTCTTTCATCCATTCATTCACACATACATACATCTATACATGCATACGTCCATACATCCATACATCCATACATCGATCCATCCATACATCGATCCATCCATACATCCATACATTCATACATCCATACATCCATAAGTCCATCCACCCATGCCTCTGTCCATCCATACATCCATCAATCCATACATCCATCCATATATACATCCATGCATTTATACATCCATACATTCATACATCCGTACATACATACATTCATACAACCACACATTCGTGCATTCATACACCTGTCCATCAATACATCCATCCATCCACATACCCTGCCATCCACATATACATCCATCCATACATCCATCTATCCATACATCCATAAATCCGTCCACCCATGCACTCATCCATCCATACGTACATCCATACATCCATGCCTCCGTACATCCATATATTCTTACATCCATACATGCATGCATACATACATCCGTACTTCCATAACGCAAATACGGCCATACATTCATACATCCATACATACAAACGTCCATACATTAATACATCCATCCATCCATACAGCTATCCAGCCACACATCCATCCATCCATTCATCAATACATCCACACACCCATACATCCACAAATCTATCCATCCATGCACTCATCCATCCATACGTACATCCATACGTACGCCCATACATACATCCATACATCCATGCATACACCCATACACTCACCCATACCTACATCCATAGAAACATCCGAAAATGCATCCATACATACATCCATGCATACATCCATACATACATCCACCCATCCACCCATCCATAAATACATCCAACCATACATCCATCCATCCATACATACATTCATCCATACATCCCCACATCCATACTTCCATAAATGCATCCACTCGTACGTCCATCATTCGATACATCCATCCATCCATTCATCCATACATGCATACATGCATACATCCATCCGTCCATCCATACATCCATACATCCGTACATCCATAAATCCTTCCATTCGTACGTCTATCTTTCGATACATCCATCCATCCATAGATCCATCCACCTATTCATCCATCCATCCATACATCCATACATATATACATCCATACATCCATACATCCGTACATCCATACATTCGTACATCCATACATTCGTACATCCATACATACATACATCCATACATCCATACATCCATACGCCTATCCATACATTCATGCATCCGTTCATCCACCCATCCTTCCACCCACACTTCAGTCAATGCACACATCCATTCATCCACCCAGACATCCAAACATCCCCGCATACGCACATCCATACATTCGTACATCCGTGCATCCACACATCTCTACACCAATACATACTTCCAACTATTATTCCATCCATCCATGCATCCTGTCATCCATCCATGTATCCCATCATCCACCCATCCAACCAGCCACACATCCATCCATCCACACATACATGAATCCTATCATCCGTACTTCCATCCATCGATACTTCCATCCATCCAAACATCCATACATATATACATACATACATCCATACATACGTAAATCCGTCAATCCATACCTCAATCCTTCCATTCATCCATCTATCCACAAAACCATTCATCCTCACATACATCCATCCATACATCCATTTTTCCATACACCCATCCATTCATACATCCACCCGCCCATACATCCTTCGAACCATACATCCAACAATCCATACTAGCACCCATCCATACTTCCATCGATCCATACATCTATCCATCCATACATCCATCCATCCATACATTCATACATCCACACATCCACATAGCCATCCATCCATACTACCATACAGATATACGTCCATCCATCCATCCATACATCCATCCATCCTTCCATACAGCCATACAACTATACATCCTTACGTTCGTACACCCATACGTCCATACATCCATACATCCATACATCCATACATACTTACATCCATACATTCATACATACATACATACATACATGCATACATCCAGCCATCCGTACCTCAATCCATCCATACAACCATTCATGCGGACATACATTCATCCGTACATCCATCCTGCCACACCACCACCCATACATACATCCATTGGTACATACATCTATCCGCCCATACATCCATCCATTCACACATCCATACATCCACACAGCCATACATCCATAAATCCTTCCATTCGTACGTCTATCGTCCGATCCATCCATCCACCCAACATCCATACAAACATACATAAATACATACATACATCCATACAACCATACATTCACGCATCCATACACCTGTACATCAATACATCCATCCATCCATATATCCTGCCATGCACACAAACAACCATCCATTCATCCATCCATCCACACACGCATACATGCATAAATCAATACATACATACATATATACATCCATACATGCATACATCAGTACATTCTTACATCCATACATTCATACATACATACATCCATACATGCATACATCCATACATCCAACCATCCATCCATCCATCCGTACATCAATCCATACATACATCCATACATACATCCATACATACATCCGTCCATCCATACATCCGTCCACT
>NW_016971153.1:0-498 GCF_001483705.2 Eufriesea mexicana
GAGAATAGGTCGCCTAACGTCTTCAACCAATGGCAAGAACAGCCATCTTCATGCCAGAGAATTGGTCCATTCAAAATCTATAACCTGTTATATCATGGTGAATAGACCACCTAACGCCATCAATCCAATGGCAAGTACAGCCATCTACTTGCCAGAGAATAAGTCTATTCAAAACCTATAAGCTGCCATAGCTTGGTAATTAGATAGCCTATCGCCTGCAATCCAATGGCAAGCACAGCAATCTACTTGCCGGAGAATAGACCTCTTCAAGATCTATAATCTGTTATAGCTTGGAGAATAGGTCGCCTAACGTCTTCAACCAATGGCTAGAACAGCCATCTACTTGCCAGAGAATAAGTCTATTCAAAACCTATAAGCTGCCATAGCTTGGTAATTAGATAGCCTATCGCCTGCAATCCAATGGCAAGCACAGCAATCTACTTGCCGGAGAATAGACCTCTTCAAGATCTATAATCTGTTATAGCTTGGAGAATAGGT
>NW_016971154.1:0-652 GCF_001483705.2 Eufriesea mexicana
TATATTTATGTATGCGCGTGGGGATTTATATATGTATATATGGATGAATATGTGTATGGTGGTGTGGATGGATGTACGGATGGATGGTTGTATGGATAGACGCATGGATGGATGGGTGGGTGGTCGGATGGGTGGATGGCTTGCATCATGGGTGTATGGATGTACGGTCTGATGGATGTTTGGGTGGATTTATTTATGTATGGGTGTATATATGGATTTATGTATGGATGTCTGATGGATGTATGTAGGAATGTATGTATGGATGTGTGTATAGATGTGAGTATGTATGTATGGATGGATCGAAATATGGGTGTACGTAAGGATGTTACTATCTATGTATGTTAGGTTATGGATGTATGAAGGTATGGACGTATGGGTGCATGTACTTTTGAATGCATGGATGTATGGATGGATGAACGTGTGGATGGGAGTATATATGGGCGGATGTATGTATGGAACGATGGGTGTAAGTCTGGGTGGAAGTATGGATGGATGGATGTATGGATGTGTGCATGTACGTATGGATGTATGTATGTATGTATGGATGGATGTATGTATGCATGTATGGATAGATGGATGGTTGGATGGTTGGGTTGTTGCATTGATGTGTGGATGGATGGATGTATGGATCGGTGGTTGTATCGATAGGTGC
>NW_016971155.1:0-241 GCF_001483705.2 Eufriesea mexicana
AGACCAAACGTAACATAACCAAACGCAGACTAACTCAGCCTAACGTGCCGAGAATACTATTGCCGGCCCCCTCGCAGCCAAGCAGACGTATTAGAGGAAAGTAGAGCGCAGAAATCCATAGGACAGCAGTGCATAGCATGAAACTCAAAGATATCCTAACCTAACACTATCAAACCTGACCTAACCGAACGTAACATAACCAAGGGCAACGCGCCGGCGTAACCATTTCTGGAATTCCCGA
>NW_016971156.1:0-446 GCF_001483705.2 Eufriesea mexicana
ACTCACCACGATATTAGACGAAAATGTCAATAAAATTGAATTTTCCATCCAGATTCTATAGCAATGCAATGGTTATAGCTTGCCAATGTAATCTTACCTCCTTGTTTATGCAAGAAAGTTAGCTCACTACGATATTAGTCGAAAATGTCAATAAAATTGAATTTTCCAGACAGAATCCACAGCATTGTAATGGCCATATCACTACGAATGTGTCTTTGCTCCTTACCTATGCAAGGAAGTCAGCTCACCACGAAATTAGTCGAAAATGTCAATAAAATTGGATTTTCCAGGAAGATTCTATTGCATTCCAATGCCTCTAGCACTACAATAGTATCTATCCTACTTATATATGCGAGGATGTCATGTCACCACGATATAAGACTAAATGACAATAAAATTGAATTTTCCAACCACAGTCTATATCATTGCAATGTCTACAGCACGCC
>NW_016971157.1:0-274 GCF_001483705.2 Eufriesea mexicana
TATGCAAGAAAGTTAGCTCACCACGATATTAGTCGAAGATGTCAATAAAATTTGATTTTCGAATCAGATTCTATAGCATTGCAATGGATGCAGCACGCCAGTAGAATCTTTCCTCCTTACATATGCAAGAAAGCTAGGTCACCACGATATTGGTCGAAAATGTCAATAAAATTCCATTTTCCAGACAGATTCTATAGCATTGTAATGGGTATAGCGTGCTAATAGAATCTTTCCTCCTTATCAATGCACGGATGCGAGCTCACCAGATATTAGT
>NW_016971158.1:0-591 GCF_001483705.2 Eufriesea mexicana
CATAAAAGTCAATGCTATCCAAACCAAACCTAGCCAAACGTAGCCGATCCAATCGTAGCCCAATGCAATCCAACGTGCCGCGTCCGCTATTGCTGGTGACCACATAGTCAAACAGAATATGATAGAGCACAGTAGAACGCAGGAATCCGCCGTGTTGAAGTGTACAGCACGAAGGACAAAGATATCCTAACCTAGCTTGACCCAACATATGACCAAGCGTATCACAACACAACCTAACGCGAAGCGGCCACCATTTCTGGCCTCCAAACAGATAGGCAGAGCAAGTGATAGCGCAGCGGAGCGCAGAAATCAACCGAACGTCAGCTTATAGCAAAAACGTCAAATCTGTCCTATCCTAACCTAACCAAACTTAACATAATACATAACCGTACGTAACAAAACTGAACCTAACGTACCGAGGAATCTATTACTGGCCTTCCCAGAATCGATCAGAGTATAGCAGAGCAATCTAGAGCGTTGGAATCAGCCGAATAGCAGTGTATAGTACGAAGGTCATACCTATCCTATCCTACCTAATCCAAACGTGGTATATACAGGCGCAGCCACACTTATCATAACGTACCGAGACCA
>NW_016971159.1:0-2263 GCF_001483705.2 Eufriesea mexicana
GCTATTCTTGCAAACATAACCGAACCTAACATGGCCAAACGCAACCTAATTCCACTTAACGTGTCGCAAACGTTATTGCTCGACTCCCCAGAGTCGACCAGAGTATAGTAGAGCAAAGTAGAGCGCAGAAATACACCGAAAATCAGTGCATAGCGCAAAAGTCGAGGATACCCTAACCTAACCCGTCCTAACCTAACCTAACCAAACGTAGCATAACCCATAATGACGTGCCGTGACCACTGCTGCTGGCATTCCAAGAGCCAAGCAGTATATAATAAAGCACAGTAGATCACAGGTATCCACACAATAACAGTTTGTCGCATGAAAGACAGAGGTACCCTAACCGAACTTAACCTAACCTGTCATATCCGAAAGTAACATAACTCAACCTAACGTGCCACGACATCTATCTATCGCAACCCCAGAGTCGAGCAGATTATTGTAGAGTAATTTATAGCGCAGAAATCCACCCAATTGCTATGTACAGCACAAAATTTGAAGTTATAATAACATAACCAGGTATAACCTAATATAAACAAGCGTAGCATACCTCAACATAACGTGCCGCGATAACTACTGCTGGCCTACGCAGAGTCGAGCCGAAGATATTGGAGGAAAGTAGAGCACAGTAATCCATACGGTCACAATGCACAGCACAATAGTCGTAGCTGCACGAGCCTAACCCAGGTAAACGTAGCCCAACCAACTGTAGCCTAACACAATCTTAGTGCTAGGGACAACATTTCTGGGATTCTCAGGGCCAAGCAAAATATAGTAGAGCACAGTCGAGCGCAGAAATCCACCGAAAAGCTGTTTACAGCTCGAAAGGCAAAGATGACACGACCGAGCTTAGCCGAACGTGTCCTAACCAAACAAAACGTAGCTCGACGTAACGTGTCGAAACCACTGTCGCGGTCCTCCCAAGAGACGAACAGAAAATATTGGGGCGCAGTAGAGCGCAAAAATCCGCCGTATTGCAGTGTACAGCGCAGAAGTACTGCGAACGTCAGAGTATAGCACGAAAGTCTGAGTTAACCGGGCCGTGCTTAACCAAACCAAACCCAACCGAAAGCAACCTAACTAAACCTAACGTGCCGTGACCTCGTCCACTGGCCACCCTGAGTCAAGCAGAACACACTACAGCACGGCAGAGCGCAGAAATCGACCGCATTGCAGTGTATAGCTCGAAAGTGGAACATACCCTGGCCAAACTTGACCAAACCTAACTAATTCATACATAGTGTAACTCAATATAATATGACGAGACTAATATTGCTGGCCTCCCAGGGACAAGCAGAACATATCAGAGCACATCAGTGCGCAAAGGTCCACGGAATAGCAGTATAATGCACAAAAGTCGGAGTAGCCTGTCCTAACCAAGGCAAAAATATCATATCCATACCTAACACAAACTAACATGAAGAGGCCTGTACTGCTGTCCTCCACAGGACCAAACAGAATATACTAGAGCACAGTAAAGCGCAGAAATCCGCGGATAGCTGTGTATAGCACAAAAGGTTAAGCTATCCTGGCCAAACTAAGCATAACCTGACCTAACCAAACATAAGCTATCGCAGGCTCACTTGCCACGACCACGAATGCTCGCCCTCCCATAGCCATGCAGAATATAGTAGATCAATGTAGAGCACTGGTGTCGTGGCGAGACCACTGTCACTTGCCACTCCAGAGCCAAGCAGATCGTATTAGAGAAAAGTGGATCGCAGATAATCCACCGAAAAGCAGTGTATAGCACAAAAGACAAAGTAGCTTATCCTAACAAAGCCAAGTGTAACATAATCAAACGTAACCTGACTCAACCTATCATGACGAGGACATTGCTGCTGGCCTCCACAGAAACAAGCCGAACGTTCTAAGGCGCAGTAGCGCCCAGAAATCCACCGTATTGTAGTGAATAGCACAAAAGTCGAATATCTCCTTACCTAACCTGACCTACCTTAACCACACCAACCGTTGCGTATCTGAATGTAACGTGCCGCGACCACAGCTGCTGGGATACCCAGAGCCAGCAGAATATAGCAGAGCACCGCTGATCACAGGAATCCAACGGATAACGGTGTACATCACGAAGGTCAGAGTTATCCTGACCAAATTTAACAGAACCTCTCAGCACCAAACGTAACCAAACTCAAACTAACTTGCCATAACCACGAATTCCCGCCTCCCCAGGGTCCAGCAGAGAATAGTAGGGAAATGCTGAGCGCAGGAATCTACCATGTAGCAGTGCACAGCGCAAAACTCAAAG
>NW_016971160.1:0-561 GCF_001483705.2 Eufriesea mexicana
TAAGCAAGCATGTTAACATTGCGGGTAACATGAGATCACCTTTCTCGAATTCAGTATGGACCCATCCTGGGTTTCAATTTGTGAACCTTACTCTCATGATTGACATTGTTTTTATATTATTATCCTGATACTTCTATGTAAATTACTCACTGATTTTCCATCGCCCTAATTGTTTCATTTGCCACAGCAATTTATCGGTTGGTACGTCTTGCATACGAATATTCATTACCATTGGTAATGTATCTATATTGTAGTAATGTATCTATATTGTTTCGTTTGGGAATATTCATTACATATTCGGGTTCTTTAATTTTATCATGGTCCACACACCTCTCAATGAACTGTACGTTACTTCACATTGTTCATATATTGCGAGCAATTTTCGCAAGCAATTATTGCTTATTCCAAGTTTGCACACGTAAAAACAAAACCATACTAATAACCCCACAAATTTTCTTCCTGAAATGTATCTCATTACATTTTTGAAGTACTTATATCAGCACCGAAAGAATCATTCTCCACCTCCATTTATTGCTTTAATTATTGCATTCAAGAGCTTTA
>NW_016971161.1:0-1414 GCF_001483705.2 Eufriesea mexicana
TGCTATAGCCATAGCAATGCAATAGAATCTGACTGAAAAGATCAATTCTATTGACTTTTTCGAGTAATGTCGTGGTGAGCAAGCTTTTCTGCATTAATCAGGCGGAAAGATCCTATTGGATTTCTATGGCCATTGCATTGCAACAGAATCTGTGAGAAAATATCTATTCTATCGACATTTTCGACTAATATCTTGTTGAGGAAATTTTTCTGCACAAATAAGGCGGGAAGATTCCATTGGTTTGCTGTAGCCCTTGCATTGCAGTAGAATCTGACCGGGAAGCTTATTATCGACTAATGTGGTGGTGCGCAAGCTTTTCGGCATAAATAAGGAGGAAGTATTCTATTGGCTTGCTATAGCCATAGCATTGCAATAGAATCTGTCTTAAAAGTTCAATTCTAATAACATTTTCGACTACTGCTGTGGTGAGCAAGCTTTTCTGCACATATCCGACGGAAAGATCCTACTGGTTTGCTATGGCTATACCATTGCAACAGAATCTGTCAGGAAAGATCTATTCTACCGACATTTTCGACTAATATTGAGGTGAGTAGTCTTTTCTGCGTAAACAACGAGGTAAGGTTCTATTGGTTTGCTATAGCCATAGCATTGCAATAGAATCTGACTGAAAAGCTCTATTTTATTGTCAATTTCGACTAATATCATGATGAGCAAGATATTCTACATAAATCAGGAGGAAAGATCCTATTGGTTTGTTATAGATGTTGCATTGGGAGAAAATCTGACTGAAAAGTCCAATTTTATTGACATTCTCGACTCTAACATCGCGGTGAGCAGACGAATCTGAATAAATACGAAGAAAATATTCCACTGGTTTGCTGAAGCCCTGGCATTGCTGTAGAATCCGACCCAAAAGCTCATTATCGACTAATATTGTGGTGCGCAAACTTTTCGGCATAAATAAGGAGGATGGATTCTATTGGCTTGCTATAGCCGTTGCATTGCCACTGATTCTGTCAGAGGAGCACAATTTTAATGACAGTCTCGACTAATATCGCGGTGAGCACGCTTTTCTGTATAAATAAGAAAGAAAGCTACAATTGGTTTGCTATGGCCATTGCATTGCAACAGAATCTGTCAGAAAATATCTATTCTATCGACATTTTCAACTAATATCTTGTTGAGGAAATTTTTCTGCACAAATAAGGAGGGAAGATTCCATTGGTTTGCAGTAGACATTGCATTGCATCAGATACTGCCCGGAAAACTCAATCTTATTGACATTTTCGTCTAATATTGCGGTGAGCAAACCTTTCTGCGTAAATACGGCGGAAAGATTCTATCGAACTATCTATTTGCTATAGCCATTGCGTTGCAATAGAATCTGCCTGAAAAGTCCAATTTTATTGACACTTTCGCCTAGTATTGTGGTGAGCAGACCTTTCTACGTAAA
>NW_016971162.1:0-216 GCF_001483705.2 Eufriesea mexicana
TATGCAAGAAAGGTAGCTCACCACGATATTAGTCGAAACTGTCAATAATATTGAACTTTCCAGATAGATTCCATAGCAATGCAAAGCCTATAGCACGATAATATATAATCTTTCCTCCTTATCTATGCAAGAAAGCTAACTCAGCACGATATTAGCCGAAAATGTCGATAAAATTGAATATTCAAACCACATTCTATATCATTGCTACGTCTATAG
>NW_016971162.1:294-1052 GCF_001483705.2 Eufriesea mexicana
TCGAAACTGTCAATAAAATTGAACTTTCCATCCAGATTCTATACCTTTGCGAAGGCTATAACACGCCAGTAGGATACTTCCTCCTTACTTATGCAAGTAAGGTATCTCACCACGATGCTAGTCGAAAATGTCAGGTAAATTGAATTTTCCAGCCAAATTCCATAGCATTGCAAAGGCCATATCACGCCAATAGGATATTTCCTCCTTGTTTACGCAAGAAAGGTAGCTGGCCACGATATTAGTCAAAAATGTCAAAAAAACTGAGCTCTCCAGCACATGCGAGAAAGCTAACTCAGCACGATATTAGTCGAAGATGTCAACAAAATTGAATTCTCTAGCCAGATTCTACAGCATTTCAGCGGCTATAGCACGCCAATAGAATCTTCCCTCCTTACTTATGCAAGAAAGTTAGCTCACCACGATATTAGTCGAAACTGTCGTTAAAATTGAACTTTCCAGCCAGATTCTATAGCATTGCAAAGCATATAGCACGCCAATAGAATCTTTCCTCCTTATTTATGCGAGAAAGTTAGCTCACGACGATATTAGCCGAAAATGTCAATAAAATTGACTTTTCCATACAGATTCTGCAACATTGCTGCGGCTATAGCTCGCCAATAGAATCTTTCCTTCATGTTTATGCATGAAACTTAGCTCTAACGACGATATTAGCCGAAAATGTCAATAAAATTGACTTTTCCATACAGATTCTGCAACATTGCTGCGGCTATAGCTCGCCAATAGAATCTTTCCTTCAT
>NW_016971163.1:0-1171 GCF_001483705.2 Eufriesea mexicana
AACAATGTGAGATATGCTATGTCTAAGATGTGTTGGAAATTTTCGTTTACCGGTGTTATTATAATGCCTATTTTGAATAAAAACATCGTGATGAATCGCTTGTAGGCTTATGATCCCTTGTTTTCCGTACAGTATTACGTTAAATATCTCGTCTAGTTGTAAATGAGGTACATAAATGGAACTTTCTATCATAATTAGTTTTTCATTGATGATTTCGTCTTGTATAATGTCTTTTACATGATTTTTGAGGACTGCGCTGAGTTTATTAAGTCGCTGCAAGCTATGTGTGTTAATGGTTCTCCTAATTTGAACTGTTCGATTAGCAACTAAGGTTTTAAGCTGATTTGCTTCCTCGAATAACTTGTCAATACTTGTATTGATAATTTGCAAGTCGTTTGCATGTAGTCTTCCAAACAAACCTTTGGATGCTGATCCTATCGCATCGATCATGCCCCTTTTTACTCTTTTGTGTGTGATACGTCTCAATTGTGTTTCTAGGTCTCGCAGTTTGTCGGCTTTAAGCTGTAGCGAATTTACTTCAGTCTTATGTAGACATTCCGCGTTACAATATTCCTGTAGATTTTAACATGAAATATTATAAGGACTATTTGAGAATGAACTACACATATGCCTAAGCCTATAAATATATTAATGTTAGAAGGGTACATATATACTTTAGCAATCTTCTCATGGAATATAATGCTATCGTTTAGGGTAATAAATTCTAGAGCGAGCCCGTAGCGTGCAGCGGAAGTAATCTCCCTGAAGGATACGTTTTCAGTATGTTACCGTGCACCTCCTTCAACTGGTTGCTTAAAATAATTTCATAGTATGGTGTATGAACTCCGTGTTTTCGGTATGGGCCTAACCATCCTTCATCCTATTTATCGTGTTTATGGATATTATGTACCAATACAAAGCCCCTTCTTTAAATATGATCTTAGTTTTACTGTCTTTTTCAATTGATCCGTCTGGTATCTTCTTTTGCTCCTCAATAGTGTTTCTCTGACTAGTGTTAGATGGATATTAAACCGTTTTTGACACTGATCGAATGTTTCAGTGTAAGTAAAACCTGCTGTCTTGGCTACAGGGGAATGTATATTGGCATTTCTTCCAAGTGTTAATACAAGAAGTGTAAACTCGTTGGAATCGTGGTTTGCCTTATTCTAAT
>NW_016971164.1:0-4939 GCF_001483705.2 Eufriesea mexicana
GATTCCTGCGCTCTACTATCCACTAGTGTGTCCTGTTTGGCTCTGGCGAGGGCTGCAATAGCTGTCTCGGCACGCTAGGCTTGGCAAGGCTTGGCTACGTTCGGTTTGTTTGTGGTAGGTATGGGTAGCTCTGACTTCATTGATATACACTGCAATTCTATGGATTTCTGGGATCTACTGTCTATAAATGAGTTCTGTTTGGCTCTGGGGAGGCTAGCAAGAGCGGTCGCGGCACGTTACGACGGGTCTGGCTGCTTTCTGTTAGGTTGGGTTTGGTTACGTTTGGTATGGGTAACTTTATCTTGTGTGCTGTACACTGCTATTCGGTGGAATTCTGCACCCCATAGCGCTCCAACTTTTCCAGCTTGTCTCTGGGAAGGCCACCAATAGTGATCTCGGCGCGTTACGGTTTTTCAGGTTTCTTTTGGTTGGGTCCTATTATGCTAAGATTGGTCAGGATAGCTTGAGCCTTTGTGCCGTACCCTGCTATTCCAAGGGTTTCTACGCTCCACTGTGCCCTAGTATGTCCAGCTTGTCTCTGCGGATGGCAGCAATAGCGGTCTCGCCAAGTTAGTTAGGGTTTGGCTGTGTTTGGTTATGTTTCGTTGGTTTGGGTTAGGCTTGGGTAGCTATGACTTTCCTGATACACACTGCGATCCTATGGATTTCTGCGTTCTACCCACCACTAATGCGTTCTGCATGGCTCTTGGAGGCCAGCAATAGTCTTCGCGGCACGTCATGTTGTGTTAGGCTACGTTTGTGTATATTAGCAGTGAATGGGTTTGGCTTTAGTGCTATAGCCCGCTATTAGGTGGATCCCTGTGCCGTACGGAGCTCTAAAATTTTCAGCTTCGTTGTGGGAAGTCCAGCAATAGTAGCCTCGGAGCGTTATGTTGAGTCAGGCTGTGTTCTGTTAGGTTGGGTTAGGCTAAGTTTTGTTGAGATTGCTTCAAGTTTCTTGCTGTACACTGCTATTCGGTGGTTATCTGCGCTCTATTGCGCTGTAGTGCGCCCTGCGTGGATCTGTGGTGGGCAGCAACAGCGGTCTCGGCACGTAAGGTTGAGTTATGCTATGTTTGGTTATGTTTTGTTATGTTCTGTTTGTTAGGGCTAGGCTTGGGTTGCTTTGACTCTTCTGATATGGACTGCAAATCTATGGATTTCTGCGCCTACTCTCCACTAATATGTTCTGACTGACTCTGGCGAGGCAAACAATAGTGACCGCGGCACGTAGGATAAGTTAGGATACTTTTGGGAATGTTACGATCCTTTAGGGTAGGAGAGGATGGCTTTGACTTTTAGTGTTATATTCCGCTATCGGGTGGACTTCTGCGCCCTACGGTGACCTAATATTTTCAGCTTGACCATGGCGAGGCCAGCAACAGCGATATCGGCACGTTACGATGAGTCAGGCTACTTTCCGTTAGGTTGGGTTAGGCTACATTTGTTATGTGTAGCTTCAACTTTTGTGCTGTGCACTGATATTAGGTGGATGTCTTGGGCCTATAGCGCTCTAACTGTTTCAGCTTGTCTCCGGGAAGTCCAACAATAGTGATATCTGCTCGTTATGTTGTGTCAGATTAGTTTTGGTTAGGTTGTGTTATGCTTAAAAAGGTCAGGATAGCTTCAACTATTGTGCTGTACCATGCTATTTGAAGGATTTCTGCGCTCTACTGTGCCCTAGTGTATCCTGCTTGTCTCTGGGGAGGGCAACAATAGCGGTCTCGGCACAATAGGTTTAGTTATGCTGTGTTTGGATATGCTCTGTTGGATTGGGTCAGGCTTGAGTAGCTTTGACTTTTTAGGTACACACTACGATTCAATGGATTTTTGCGTACTACTCTCCACTAATGTGTTCTTCTTGGCTCTGCGGAGACCAGCAGTAGTGGTCGCGACAGGTTAGGTTGGGTTAGGGTTGGCTCGTTTATGCTACGTTTGGTTAGGTTAGGAGGGAATAGCTTTGTCTTTAGTCCTATAGTCTGCTATTAGGTGGATTTCCACTCCCTACAGCGCTCTAATATTTTCAGCTTTGCACTGGGAAGGCCAGCGATATTGGACACGGCACGTTATGTTGAGTTAGACTTCGTTCTGTAATGTTACAGTTGGATAGGTTAGGAGAGGGTAGCTTTGACTTTAGTGCTATAGTATGCCCTCAGGTGGATCGCTGCGCCCGACTGTGCTCTAATACTTTCAGCTTGGCTCTGGTAATGCCAGCAATAGTGATCTCGGCACGTTACGGTGGGACAGGTTACGTTCGGTTAGGTTGTTTTAAGTTGTGTTTGGCTGTGATAGCCTTAACCTTCGTGCTGTACACTGCTATCCGATCGATTTCTGCGCTCTACTGTGCTCTAGTATGTTCTGCTTGGTTCTCGGTAGGTCAGCAGTAGTGGTAGCGGCACGATTGTTTGAGTTAGGATACGTTTGGTTTTGTTACGATTGCTTAGGTTAGGAGGGTATAGCTTTGACTTTAGCGTAGTAGCCTACGATTAGGTGGATTCCTGCGCCCTGCAGTGCTCTAATATTTTCAGCTTTGTTGCGGGAATACTAGAGATGGTGGTCTCGGCTCGTTATGTTGAGTTAGGTTAGGATAGGACATGTTACTATTTGTTAGGTTAGGAGGGGCAGCTCTGACTTTAGTGCTATTGTCTGCTATTTGGTGGATTCCTGCGCCATACAGTGCTCTAATGCTTTCGGCTTGGCCACGGAAGGGCCAGCAGTAGTGGCTTCTGCACGCTACATTTTGCCATGTACGTTCGGTTAGGTTGGGTCAGGCTAGGTTTTGTCAGGATAGTTTTAGCTTGTGTGATGTAAACTGCTATTCGGTCGGCTTCTGCCCTCTACTGTGCCCTAGAATGTCCTGCTTGGCTCTGGGGAGTGCAACAGTAGCGGGCTTGGCACGTTAGGCTAATTCAGGATATACTTAGTTTCGTTCTGTTGGTTTGAGTTAGGCTTGGGTAGCCATTACTTCTTTGATATACACGGCGATGATGTGGATTTCTGCGGTCTACTCTCCACTAGTGTGCTCCGCTTGACTCGGGAGGTCAGACGTAGTGGTCGCGGCACGTTATGCTGTGTTAGGTTACGCTTGGTCATGCGGTCGGTTTGGTTAGGAGAGGATGGCTTTGACTTTAGTGCTGCAGTCTGCAATCAGGTGGATTTCTGCTCCCTACAGTGCTTCAATGATTTCAGCTTGCCTTTCTATAGGCCTGCGATAGTGAACACGGCAGGTTACCTTGTGTCAGGTTACGTACGGTTATGTTGCTTTAGGCGAAGTTTGGTCGGGATATCTTTATCACTTGTACTGCACACAGCTGCTCGTTGGATTTCAGCGCTCTACTGTGCTCTAGTATGTCCTGCTTGTCCCTGGGGAGGCCAGAAATAGTGGTCGCGTCACGTCAGGGTAAGTTAGGATACGGTCTGTTATGTTATCATCCCCTATGCCAGGAGAGGATAGCTGTGCCTTTAGTGCTGTCGCCTGCTATTAGCTGATTTCTGCGCCATACATTGCTCTAACAATTTCATCTTGGCTCTGGCAAGGCCTGCGATTGTGGACTCGGGAGATTATCCTGTGTCAGGTTACGTACGGTTATGTTGCTTTAGGCTAAGTTTGGTCAGGATATCTTTAACTATTGCGCTGTACACTGCTAGTCGGAGGATTTCTGCTTTCTACGGTGCAATAGTCCGTCCTGCTTGGCTCTGGGGAAAGCGACAATAGCGGTCACGGCACGTTGGGTTGAGTCATGTTATGTTTGTTAATGTTCCGTTGGCTTGGGTTAGGCTGAGGTAGCTTTGACTTTTCAGATATACGCATCGATTATATGGAAATCTTCGTTCCAATCTGTACTAATGTGTTCTGCTTGGCTCTGCGGCGGCCAGCAAAGGTGGTTGCGGCACGTTAGTTTGGGCTATGTTGCGTTTGGTTATGTTGTGATTAGTTAGGATAGGACAGGGTAGCTTTGACTTTAGTGCTATGGAATGTAATCAGGTGGCTTCCAGTGCCATAGAGAGCTCTAACGCCTTCAGCGTTGCTCTTGGAAGGTCCGCAATAGTGGCCTCTGCACGTTACATTATGTCTCCTATTTGATGGATTTCTGCGCCCTACTGTGCTCAAATGTTTTCAGCTTGGCACTGACAAGGCCAGTAATAGCGGTCTCGCCACGTTATGGTTGATACGGTTACGTTCGGTTACGTTGGGTCATGCTAATTTCGGTCAGGGTAGCTTTATCCTTCATGCTGTACAATGTTATTCGGTTTATTTCTGTCCTCTGCTGTGCTCTAGTATGTGCTGCTTGGTTCTGTGGCGGGCAACAATAGAAATCTCAGCACGTAAGTTTGAGTTAGGCTATGTGTGGTTATGTTCCGTTATTCCGTGTTATGCCTGGGTAACCCTGACTTTTCTGATTTTCACCGCGATTCTATGGATTTCTGTGTCCTACGCTCCACGAATGTATTCTGCTTTGCTCTGTGGTGGCCAACAATAGTGGTCGCAGCACGTTAGGATTAATCAGGGTACGTTTCTTTATATTACGGTTGGTCAGGTTAGGATAGGATGGCTTTGACTTTGGTGCTATAATCTGCTATTAGATGGATCCCTGCCACCCACAGTGCTGTAACGTTTTCAGCTTTGCTATGGGAAGGCCAGCAATATAGGTCTCGGCGCGTTATGTTGAGTCAGGTTACGACCGGTTGGTTGGGATAGGCTATGATTGGTCAGGATAGCCTCAACTTATGTGCTATACACTGATATTGGGGGATTTCTGAGCCCTACAGTGCTCTAGTATGCTCTGCCTCGCTCTGGGGAGTGCAGCAATAGCGGTGTCAGCACGTTAGGTTGAGTTAGGCTATGCATGGCTATGTTCTGTTCGTCTGGATTAGGTTTGGATAGCTTAGACTTTTCTGATATACACTGCGATTTTATTGATTTCTGCGCTCCACTCTC
>NW_016971165.1:0-507 GCF_001483705.2 Eufriesea mexicana
TAAGGAGGGAAGATTCTATTTGCGTGCTATAGCCATTGCGGTGCTACAGAATCTGCCTGGAAGTTCCAATTTTACTGACATTTTCGAGTAATATCGTGGTGAGCTAATTTTCTTGCACAACTATGGAGGACAGATTCTATTGGCGTGCAACAGCCATTGCAATGCTTTAGAAACACGCTGGAAAATTCAATTTTATTGGCATTTTCGTCTAATATCGTTGTGAGCTGACTTTCTGCCATATTTAGGAGGAAAGATTCTATTGGCGTGCTATAGCCATTGCAATGCTATAAAATCTGGCTGGAAAATTCGTCTGTATTGGCATTTTCGGCTAATGTCGTGGTGAGCTAACTTTCGTGCATAAATAAGGATGAAAAATTCTATTGCCATGGTAACATAGCCATTGCATTGCTATAGGATCTCGTTCGAAAATTCAATTTTACTGATATTTTTGACTAATATCGTGGTGAGCTAACTTTCTTTCATAAATAAGGAGGGAAGATTCTATTG
>NW_016971166.1:0-217 GCF_001483705.2 Eufriesea mexicana
TCAAACAACCTAAACTAACCAAACGTAGTCTGACACAATATAACGTGCCGAGACCACTACCGGCAGCCTCCATAGAGCCAAGCAGAACATACTATAGTCCTGTAGAGCGCAGAAGCCCAGGGCGGAGCAGCTAAATGTGAAAAAATCAAAGCGTGCCTTACCGAACTTAACGCTACCTAACATAACCAAACGTAACCGAACACCACCTAACGTTCAG
>NW_016971167.1:0-284 GCF_001483705.2 Eufriesea mexicana
TAACCGATCGTAACATAACATACCTTGGCGTGCCACGACTTCTATTGCTGGCCTACCCAGTGTGGAGCAGTGTATAGTAGAGCAATGCAGAGCGCATGAATACGCCAAATATCCATGTATAGCACAAAAGGTTACGTTACCCTCTCCTAACCTAACAAAGCCAAACATAGGCATACGTAACAAAATCCAACCTACGGTGCCAAGGACACTATTGCCGGCCACCCCATCGCCAAGCGGATCATATTAGAGGAGAGGAGAGATCAGAAAGCCAACAAATAGCAATG
>NW_016971168.1:0-664 GCF_001483705.2 Eufriesea mexicana
ACCTGACGCAACCTAACCCAACCGAACGTAGCCTAACTCAATGTAACGTGCCGATACCATTGTCGCTGTCCCTCCCATAGACAAGCTAAACAGATTAGAGCACAGTAAAATGCAAATATCCACCGAAAAACGATGTATACCGCAAAAGACGAATTGCTCCTCTACAAAACTGGCCAATCGTAACATGTGCTAACTTGACATATCGTAACCTAAGCACCCGCGATCACTACTGCTGGGGTCCCCAGAGGCCTGTGGAATATGGAAGAGCACAGTAGAGTACAGAAGTCCATAAAATATCAGTATTGTGCACAGAAGTCAGATATTGTGCACAGAAGTCAGAGCTATCCTAACCTAACCCAAACCAACCTAACCAAACCGTACGTAATCCACCTCGACCTATCTTGCCTCGACCAATATTGCTGGCCTGCGCATAGTCAAGCAGAACATATTAGAGGAGGGCAGAGCGCAGAAGCAAATAGGGTCGCAGTGAGCAGCAGAAAAGTCGATGCCATTCAATCCTAACGGAAGCTAATGTAGCATATCCTACCACAATCTAATTTTCTGAGACCACCATTACTCTCTTCCCCAGAGTCAAGTAGACCTTATTAGAGCACAGTAGATTGCAGGAGTGCACTGCATTACAGTGTACAGAACAGAACTCAAA
>NW_016971169.1:0-219 GCF_001483705.2 Eufriesea mexicana
TCCAATGGCAAGTACAGCCATCTACTTGCCAGAGAATAAGACTATTCAAGATCTATAATCTGATATAGCTTAGTGAATAGATCGCCTTACGCTTTCAATCCAATGGCAGGTATCTCCACCTACATGCCAGAGAATAGGTCTATTCAAAATCTATAACCTTTTATAGCTTGGTGAATAGATCGCCTATCGCCTCCAATCCAATGGCAAGTACAGCCATCT
>NW_016971169.1:9787-10078 GCF_001483705.2 Eufriesea mexicana
CAGCCTTCTACTTGCCATAGAATAGGTCTATTCAAAATATACTATCTGATGTAGCTTGGTGAATAGGTCGCATAACGCATTCAACCAATGGCAAGAACAGCCATCTACTTGCCAGAGAATTCGTCTTTTCAAAATTTATAATCCGTTGTTGCTTGGTGAATAGGACGCCCAACGCCTTCAATGCAATGGCAGGTACAGCCATTTTCTTGCCAGAGAACATGCCTACTGAGATCTGTAGTCTGTTATAGCTTGGTGAATAGATCGCCGAACGACTTCAATCCAATGGCAATT
>NW_016971170.1:0-500 GCF_001483705.2 Eufriesea mexicana
CATCCAAACGTAGCCTAACACAACCTATCATACGAGGCAACCATTGCTGACCCCCACAGATACAAGTGGATTGTACTAGAGCACAGTTGCTCGCAGAAATACTCCGCAATGCAGTGAATAGCACAAAAGACGAAGATGTGCTAAGATAACCTGACCTAACCTAAGCCGTATGTATCTTAACCTAACCTGACATAACCTAAACTATCAAAACGTAGCATAAGTCAACATAACGTGCAGCAACCACTACTCCTGGCCTCCCCATAGCCAAGCAGAATGTAAGCACATCGAAACACAGAAGTCCACCGAATAACAGTAGATAGCACGAAACGCAAAGCTACCCTAACCAAGTATAGCCTAACCGGACTTGACCAATAGCAACATAGCTGTACCGAACGAGCAATGGCCACTATTGCACGCCCCCCAAAGTCGAGCAGGCAACAGTAGTGCAATGTGGAGCACAGAAATCCACCGAATTGCAGTTTATCCCACAAAAGTCGAAG
>NW_016971171.1:0-357 GCF_001483705.2 Eufriesea mexicana
AACTAACGTAACGTATCCAAACGTAGCCTGGCCCAACATAACGGGGCAAGAAAACTATTTCTGACAACCCCGCATACGTGCAGGTTACTGCAAAGCAACGTAGAGCGTAGAAACCACCGAATACCAGTGTATAGCGCAAAAGTCAAAGCTTTTCCATCCCAACCATACCAAACGTAACATAAACTGACGCAAAGTGTCTCTGCCTACATGGTCGGGACCACTACTGCTGGCCGCCACATAACCAAGCAGAATATACTGGAGCACAGCAGAGTGCAGGAATCCAACGAATCGCAGTGTAAAGGGGAAAGTCGAAAACATAATTTCCAAACATAGCCTAACCCAACCAAACCAAACGTA
>NW_016971172.1:0-544 GCF_001483705.2 Eufriesea mexicana
GAGCTATACCCATTTCAATGCTACAGAATCCGGCTGGAAAACGTAATTTTATTGACATTTTCAGCTAATATCGCCGTGAGCTTATGTCCCTGCATAAATAAGGAGGAAAGATTCTATTGGCCAGCTATAGCCATTGCAATTCTATTGTATCTGGATCGAAAATCCAATGTTATTGACATTTTCGGCTAATATCGTGGCGAGTTAACTTTCTTGCATAAATAATGAGGAAAGAATCTAATGGCGTGCTATAGCCATTGCAATGCTGTACCGTCTGTCTCGAAAATTCAACTTCATTGACATTTTCGGCTAATATCGTGGTGAGCTATCTTTCTTGTATAAATAAGGAGCAAAGATACTATTGCCGTGCTATAGCCATTACAATGCTAAACAATCTGCAAAGCATGGAAAATTCAATTTTAACAACCATTTCGACTAATATCGTTCTGTGGGAACATTCTTGTTCAAATAAGGAGGAAAGGTGCTATTGCCGTGCCATAGCCATTACAATGCTATAGAATCTGCCTCGAAAATGAAACTTTATTTA
>NW_016971173.1:0-421 GCF_001483705.2 Eufriesea mexicana
GACCTGACATCACCTGACCCGACCTGGAATGGCCTGACCTGACATGACGTGACCGGAACCGACGCGAACTGACCTGGACTGACCTGGTCTGGCCTGACCTGACCTGACCTGAACTGAACTGACCCGTCATTCCCTGGCATGTCCTGGGCTGGCCAGACCAGACATGGCCTGTCCTGACCTGACCTGTCCTGACCTGAACTGACCGTACCTGTCGTGACCTTACCTGACCTCTCCTGTCCTGACCTGACCCGACTTCACCTGACGTGACCTGACCTAACATGACCAACCTGGAATATCGTAGCCTGCCCTGGCTTGATGTGACATTACGCGTCGTTACGTTACCTGGCCTGGCCTGAAATGATCTGACCTAACCTAACCTCTAAACCGAATAGATCTGGTCTGGCATGACCTGGCCAGACAT
>NW_016971174.1:0-620 GCF_001483705.2 Eufriesea mexicana
TTCTCTGTTACATACTGCATGGCCCCGGGGCCTGCAATAGTGGTCGCTGCACGTTATGATGTGTTAGAGTACGTTCGGTTTGGTTGAGTTAGGCAACATTGTGTTAGGATATCTTTGACTTCTCTGCTATAGAATACAATGCGGAGGATTTCTGCGTTCTACTCTGCCCTAGTATATTCTACATGGCTCTGGGGAGACCAGCACCCGTGTCCTCGACACGAGAGTATGATGAAAAATGTTGCGTTCGTTTGCGATAGTACACTGTATCCATGACTTTTGCGCTGCACATTGCTCTTCGGTGCATTTCTGTCTTCTTTTGTGCTCTAATATTTTCTGCTCGTCTTCGCGGAGGACAGCAATAGTGGTGACGTCATGTTAGGCTGAGTTATGTTACGTTCGGTTATGTCACGTTTGGCTAGGATAGGATAGGCTACTTTGGCTTTTGTGCTATAAACTGCTATTCCGCTGATTTCTGCGCTCTTCTGTGTGCTGGCTATGTGGAGGGCTGCAATAGCAGTCTCGGCACGATAGGTTGATTTAGGTTCCGTTTAGTTAGTTGAGGTTGGGTTCAGTTCGGAAACGGTAGCATTGACTTCAGCGCGATACACTGTGGCTCGGGG
>NW_016971175.1:0-262 GCF_001483705.2 Eufriesea mexicana
AGTATGGATGGATGGGCGTATGTATGGATGAATGTATGGATGTATGGATGTATATATGTTTGGGTGTATGGATGGATGGATGTATGAGTGGACGGATGTATGGATGGACGTATTTTCGTGTGTATGGATGTATGGATGTATATATGTTTGCATGCATGCATGGATGGATGTATCGAAAGATGGATGTACGAATGGATGGATTGATGGATGTATGGGCGGATGGAGGTATGGATGGATGGATTTATGGATGTATGGATGTATG
>NW_016971175.1:338-990 GCF_001483705.2 Eufriesea mexicana
GTATGGATGGACGGATGGATGTATGGATGTATGGATGTATGGATGTATGTATGTATGGATGTACGAATGTATGGATGTACGAATGTATGGATGTACGGATGTATGGATGTATGGATGTATATGTGTATGGATGAATGGATGGATGGATGTGTCGAATGATGGACGTACGAGTGGATGCATTTATGCATGTACGGATGTGGGGATGTATGGATGATTGTATGTATGGATACATTTACGGATGTACCTATGGATGTATGTATGGTTGAGTGTATGGGTGTATGGACGAATGTATGGATGTATGCATGGATGTATGCATGGATGTATGCATGGATGTATGTATGGATGTTTGAATGGATGTATGCATGGATGTATGTATGGATGTATGTAAGTATGTATCTATGGTTGTATGTATGGAAGAATGTATTGGTGTATGTAAGGATGTATGTATTGATGTCTCTATGGAAGCATGGATGGATGGGTGGATGGGTGGATGGATGTATGGACGATGGGATGTATGGATGGATTGAGGTGTGGATGCATGGATGTATGTATGGATGGATGTATGGATGTACGAATGGATGGATGTATGTATGTATGGATGTATGGACTGATGGATGTATCGGAAGATAGACGTACGAATGGAAGGATTTAT
>NW_016971176.1:0-227 GCF_001483705.2 Eufriesea mexicana
TGCCATTGGATTGAAGGCGTGAGGAGATCTATTCACAATGCTATAACAGGCTATAAATTTTTAATAGACCTATTCTCTGGCAAGTAGATAGCTGTAATTGCCATTGGAATGAAGACGTCAAGCGATATATTCACCAAGCTATAACATGTTATAGACTTTGAAGGGGCCTATTCTCTGGCAAGTAGATGGCTGTACTTGCCATTGGATTGAAGGCGTCAGGCGATCTA
>NW_016971177.1:0-735 GCF_001483705.2 Eufriesea mexicana
GTTAACAGAATTGAATTTTCCAGTCAGATTTTATAGCACTGCAATGGCTATAGCAAGCCAATATAATCTTTTCCCCTTATTCATGCTTGAAAAATAGCTCACCACGATATTAGTCGATAGTGCCAATAAAATTGTATTTTCCAGTGTGATTCTATCGCATTGCAATGGCTATAGCATGCCAATAGGATCTTTTCTCCTTATTTATTGAGCAAAACTAGCTCACCACGATATTAGTCGATAGTGCCAATAAAATTGTATTTTCCAGTGTGATTCTATCGCATTGCAATGGCTATAGCATGCCAATAGGATCTTTTCTCCTTATTTATTGAGCAAAACTAGCTCACCACGATATTAGTCGATAGTGCCAATAAAATTGTATTTTCCAGTGTGATTCTATCGCATTGCAATGGCTATAGCATGCCAATAGGATCTTTTCTCCTTATTTATTGAGCAAAACTAGCTCACCACGATATTAGTCGAAAATGTTAATAAAACTGAATTTTCCAGTCATAGCCTATAGCATTTGAACGGCTATAGCATGTCAATAGTATCTTTCTTCCTTAATAACGCAAGAAAACTAGCTCACCACGATATAAGTCGAAATTGACAATGAAATTGAATTTTCCAGTCAGATTCTATGGCATTGAAATGGTTCCAGCATGGCAATGGAAACTTTCCTCCTTATTTATGCAAGATTATTAGCGCACTAAGATATTAGTCGAACGTGCCAATAAA
>NW_016971178.1:0-807 GCF_001483705.2 Eufriesea mexicana
ATCCAATAGTATCTTTCGTCTTTATTTAACAGGATAATCTTGCTCACCTCGATATTAGCCGAAAACGAAAATAAAATTGAACTTTACTGTCAGATTATATTGCACTGCAATCGCTATAGCAAACCAATAGGATCTTTCCTCCTTACTTGCGCAGAAAGGCATGCTGACCACAGTATTAGACGAAAATGTCAATAGAATTGAACATTTCAGACAGACTCTATTGCAATGCAATGGCTATATTAAACCTATAGAATCTTTCCTCCTTACTTGCGCAGAAAGGCATGCTGACCACAGTATTAGACGAAAATGTCAATAGAATTGAACATTTCAGACAGACTCTATTGCAATGCAATGGCTATATTAAACCTATAGAATCTTTCCTCCTTACTTGCGCAGAAAGGCATGCTGACCACAGTATTAGACGAAAATGTCAATAGAATTGAACATTTCAGACAGACTCTATTGCAATGCAATGGCTATAGCAAGCCAATAGTATCTTACATCGTTATTTACGCAGAAAAACCTGCTCCCCGTAATATATGTTGAAAATGTCAATGGATTTGAACTTGTCATTCAGATTAGCAATGCAATTGCTATAGCAACCCAATAGTATCTTTCCTCCATACTTACGCAGAAAAGCAAGCTCACCACGATATTATTCGAAAATGACATTAGAATTGAACATTTCCGACAGATTCTGTTGCGAAACAATGGCCATAGCAAACCAATAGAATCTTTCCTCCCTATTTATGCGTTAAGCTTGCTGACAGCGATAGTATTCGAAAATGTCAACAAAATTGAACTTTT
>NW_016971179.1:0-589 GCF_001483705.2 Eufriesea mexicana
AGCGCAAAAGTCGAAGATATCCTAACATAACGCATCGTAACGTATCCCAACCAAACGCATTCTGACTAAACCTAACGTACCGCGACCGCAATTGCTGGCCTCTCGAGTATCGCGCAAAGTATAGTACAGCAATTTAGAGCTGAGAAATCCGCCGAAGAGCTGTGTACATCGCAAACTTCTAAGCTATCGTATACTAACCTAACCAAATGAAACATAACCATACGCAACCGAACACATCCTAGCGTGCCGAGAGCACTACTGATGGTCTTCCCATAGACAAGCATAATGTACTAGAGCACTGTTCTGCGCAGAAGTCCACCGAAGAGCATTGTATAGCACAAACGTCAAAGCAACCCTATCCAAGCTTATCATACCCTAACCAAACCGTGCGTAACCTAACTCAATCGAACGTGCCACTACTGCCATTGCTGGCCTCCGCACAGACAAGCAGAATTTACTAGAGCACAGTAGAGCGCAGAAAGCGTTCAAATAATTATAGCTGAAAAGTCAAAGATATTCTGACCTCACCTGACTTATCCTAACCTAACCGAACATAACCTAACTATTCCTAACGAGACGAGTCCGCCAT
>NW_016971180.1:0-312 GCF_001483705.2 Eufriesea mexicana
GATATTAGTCGAAAATGTCAATAAAATTGAACTTTCCAGACCGATTCTGCAGCATTGCAATGGCTATAGCACGCAAGAAGTATCTTTCCTCCTTACTTATGCAAGGAAGTTGGCGCACCGCGAAATTAGTCAAAAATGTCAGTAAAATTGAATTTCCCAGCAAGATTCTATAGGATTGCAATGCCCATAGCTTACCAACAATATCTTTCCTGTTGATTTATGGAAGAAAGTCAGCTCAACACGGTTTTGGTCGAAAATGCGAATAAAATTGTATTTTCCGGCCAGATTCTTCAGCATTGCAATGGCTATAGC
>NW_016971181.1:0-1251 GCF_001483705.2 Eufriesea mexicana
TTAGGAGAGGATAGGTTTGACTTTAGTGCCGTAGTCAGCTACTAGGTGAATTTCTGCGCCCTATGGGGCTCTATTGTTTTCGGCTTGCCTCTGGGAACTCCAGCAATAATGGTCTCGACACGTTATGTTGTTGCAGGGTGCGTTCGGTTCGGTTTGGTCGGTCCAAGTTTGCGCAGAATAGCATTATCTTTTGTGCTGATCGTAGCAATTTGGTGGATTTCTGCGCTCTACCGTGCTGTGGTGTGTCCTGCTTGGCTCTTGGAATGGCAGCAATTGCGGTCTCGTCCCGTTAGGTTGAGTTAAGCTATGCTCGGTTATGTTCTGTTGGTGTGTATTAGGTATGGGTAGCTTTGACTATTCTGACATACACTGGGAGCCTGTGGATTTCTGCGTCCTTCTCGCCACGGACATGTCTGTCCGACTCTTGGGAAGCCAGTAACGGTTGTCTCAGCGCGACAAGTTGGGCTTTGCAACGTTTGGTTACGGTACGCTAGCTTGTGTTACTCCTGGGTTGTTTCGACTTTCGTGGTATAAACAGGTGCTCGGTGGATTCCTACGACCTACTCTTCCCTAGTATGTTCTGCTTGTCTCCGGTGAGGTTAGCAATGGTGGTCTCGGCACGTTAGGTTGTGTAATGCTGCGTTTGGTTATGTTATGTTTGGTGATGTTCGGATGGGATTGTTTGGACTTTTGTGCTATAGACTGCTGTCCGCGGATATCTGCGCCCTACTGTCTTCCAATATTTCTGCATAGCTCTGGGGATTCCCGCTGCTGTGGTCGCGGCACGCCGTGTTGCGTTACGCCACGTTAGGTTACGTTAGGTGTGGTCAGCGTATGTCAGGATATGTTTGACTCTTGTGCTATACACTGCAATGCGGTGGACTTCTGCGCACCGCTGTGCTTCCGTATATTCTGCTTGGCTCTGCGGAGGCCAGCAATAATGGTCTCGGCACATTAGGATTAGCAATGTTACGTTTGCATATAGCAAGTCTGGCTACGTTAGGAGGGAATACCTTAGACTCTTGAGCCAATGACAGCAATTCGGTGGGTTTCTGTGATATACTGTGCCCTACTACATTCTGCTTGGCCATGAGGCGGAAGGGATAAGTGGCCGCTGCACGTAATGTTGAGTTATGCTACGCTTGGCTACGTTGGGTTAGGTCAGGTCAGGTAAGAATATCCTCGAACTTTGTATCTTACAATTCTATTCGGTGGACATCTGTGCTCTACATTGCTCTACTATACTCTGCT
>NW_016971182.1:0-248 GCF_001483705.2 Eufriesea mexicana
AGTAATAGCGGCCACGGGTCGTTAGGTTTTGTTTGGTTACGTATGGTCGTGTCATGTGAGCATTTGTTACTTTCGTACGTTTTTGACATTTCTGCTATACACTGCCATTCTATTGCCCTCTGCGCCCCATTCTCCACCAAAGTGTCCTGCTTCGCGGTGGGTAAGCCAGCAATATTGGCCTAGGTACGTTTGGTTTTGTTAGGTTACGTCCGTGTATGCTACGTTTGGTCAGGTTGGTGTAGGATTAA
>NW_016971183.1:0-339 GCF_001483705.2 Eufriesea mexicana
TGTATGGATGTATGTATGGACATATGTATGGTTGTATGCGTGGATGTATGGATGGTTGTATGGGCGGATGTACGGATGGATGGATGGATGGATGGACAGATGTATGGATGTATGCATGGATGGATATATGTGTGTATGCATGTACGGATGGATGAATTTACGGATGGATGGGAATACGGATGAATGGATGTATGGATGTGTGAATATACGGATCTATGGATGTATGGATGAATTGAAGTAGGTATGGATGGACGTATGGATGTATGGATGTATGGATGCCTGTACCTATGAATACATGGATATGTGTTTGTATGGATGTATGGATGTATATATGTATGT
>NW_016971184.1:0-635 GCF_001483705.2 Eufriesea mexicana
CCGAATAATAGTGTATACCACGAAAGCCAAAGCTACCCAGTCGTGAACCAAACGAAAGTAGCCAAACCCATAGCAGCTTAACACAACATAACGTCCCGAGACGATCATTGCTGGCCTCCCCAGAGCCTAGCGGAGCATATTAGCGGTCAGCATAGCGCAGAATTCGACCGAGTAGCAGCAAACAGCACAAAAGTCTATGCAATCCTCTCCTAACCAAACTAACCGTAACATATCCAAACGTAACCTAACTAAACCTAACGTGCAGCGACCACTATTCCTAGCCTCCGCAGAGTCGAGCAGAATATTGGAGAACGGCAGAACGCAAAAATCCGCCGAATGACTCTCCACGCCAAGACTGCCAAAGCGATCCAAACCTAACCAATAAAGCATAACCAAACAACACGTAACCTAACCCAACCTAACGTGCCGAGCCGAAAATTGCTGGCCTCCCCAGGGCCAAGCAGAGCATGTAGGCGATCAGTATAGCGCAGAATTCGTCCAAATAGCGGTATATCGCACAAAAGTCTATGCAATCCTCTCCTACACTAACGACACGTAAGATTGCCAAACGAAGCCCATATAAGGCTCACGTTCCGGGGCCAATATTACTGGCCTTCCCAGTTTCGAGCAGAGAA
>NW_016971185.1:0-624 GCF_001483705.2 Eufriesea mexicana
GCGCATTACTGCGCTATTCTGTTCTGTGTTATATCCTGGCAGGCTCTGTGGAGGTGAGCAATAGTGGTCTAGACACGTTAAGTTGTGTTACGTTACGTTTGATGACGTTATGCTTGGTTAGGTTAGACTAGGATAACCTTGCCCCTTGCGCTACAAACTGCTCATCGGTGGATTTCTGCGCACCACTGTGCTCTAGTATATTCTGCTTGGCACTGCAGAGGCCAGAAGCAGTGGTCTCGGCACGTTAGGCAGGGATATGTTGCTCTTGGTTATGTTACGTATTGCTAGGTTGGGACAGGATAACTTCGACTTTCGTGCTATGCACAGTTATTCGAAGGATTCCTGCCCTCTACTGTACACTGCTATGCTCTGCTCGTTTCTGCGGAGACCAGCAACAGTGGTCGCGGCACATTAGGTTAGGCTAGGCTGCGTTTGTTTATATTACGTTTGGACATGCTATTATTGAGCAGAATATACTTTTGCGCCGTAGACTGCTATTCGGTGGATTTCTATGCACTGCATTGCTCATCTCCTCGGCTCTGGGGAGGGCAGTAAAAGTGGTCTCGGCACGTTAGGTTTGGTTAGGCTTGGTTCCGCTGGGTTATGTTATGTCAGGTTGGTTTA
>NW_016971186.1:0-278 GCF_001483705.2 Eufriesea mexicana
AAAACCAGTTGTAGCTTGGTGAATAGATCGCCTATCGCCTTCAATCCAATGGCAATTAAAGCTCTCTACTTGCCAGAGGATAGGTCTCTTCATAGTCTATAACATGTTATAGCTTGGTGAATTGATCGCCTAACGCCTACAATCCAATGGCAAGTACAACCATTTAATTTCCAGAGAATAGGTCAATTCAAAATCTATAACCTGTTATAGCATGTTGAATAGAGCGCCCAGCGCCTTCAAATGAATGGCAAGTGCAGCCATCTACTTGCCAGAGAATA
>NW_016971187.1:0-648 GCF_001483705.2 Eufriesea mexicana
AAACGTAACTTTGCACAAACTAACGTGCCGCGAGCACTATTGCTGCCCTCCCCACAACTAAGCGGAACACACTAGTGCAAAGTAGAATGCAGAAATCCGCTGAATATCAGTGTATATCAGAAAAATCAAAGCTACCCAAACCAAAACCAAACCAACAGATCATAGCCAAACATAGCCTAATTCAACCTAACTTGGCGAGGCCGCTATTGCTGCCTTCCCCAGAGCCAAGCAGGACATACCAGAGCTCAGTCGATAGCAGAAATCCA
Source organism: Eufriesea mexicana (assembly GCF_001483705.2). NCBI lineage: Eukaryota > Metazoa > Arthropoda > Insecta > Hymenoptera > Apidae > Eufriesea > Eufriesea mexicana. The sequence goes on from NW_016971187.1 coordinate 267, forward strand.
CCGAAAAGCAGTGTAAAGCACAATGGTTAAAGCTATCCTAACCAAACATAGCCTACTCCAACCCAAACGAACGTAAACTGACGCAACGTAACGCGCCGAGGCAACTGTTGGAGACATTGCTGGAGTCAAGCTGAAAATATTACATCAGTGCTGTGCCCAGAAGTCCACCTAATAGAGACAATGGCACTAGAGTGAAAGCTGTTCTCTCCTAACCTATCCAACCGTAAGACGACCAAACGTGGTCTAACTCAAACTAACGTGCGGAGAGCACTATTGGTGGCCCCAACAGAGCCAAGAAGAAAACGTTAGTGGAGAGTATATGGCAGAAATTCATATAATCGCAGTGTATATCAGGAAATTCATATTTACCCAAACCTAACCC
>NW_016971188.1:0-592 GCF_001483705.2 Eufriesea mexicana
TCTGGCTGGAAAGTTCAATTTTATTGACAGTTTCGACTAATATCGTGGTTAGCTAACTTTCTTTCATAAACAAGGAGTGTAGATTCTATTGGCGTGCTATAGCCATTGCAATGATATAGAATGTGGTTGGGAAATTCAATTTTATTGACGTTTTCGAATAATATTGTGGTGCGCTACCTTTCTTGCATAAATAAGGATGAATGATTCTATCGGCTTGCTATAAGCTTGCTATAGCCTTCGCAATGCTATAGAATCAGGTTGGAAATTTCAATTTTATTGACATTTTCGACTATTAACGTGGTGAGATATCTTCCTTGCCTTAATGAGCAGGGTAGATTCTATTGGCGTGCTATAGACATTGCAATGGTGTAGGACCTGGCTGGAAAGTTCTATTTTATTGATATTTTCGATTAATATCGTGTCAGCCAACTTCCTTGCTTAAATAAGCAGGAAAAATTCTATTCGCGTGCTATAGGCAGAGCAATGCTGTTGAATCGCCCTGGAAAATTCAATTTTATTGACATTTTCGATTAATATCGTGGTGAGCTAACTTCCTTCCGTAAGTAAGAGGGAAAGATCTTTCTGGAGTGCT
>NW_016971189.1:0-973 GCF_001483705.2 Eufriesea mexicana
TGGATGGATGGCTGTATGGATGCTTGGGTGTATGTATAAATTGAGGTATGGTTAGAGGGATGATCGGATGTATGGATGAATGTATGGATGTATATATGGATGTATGCATGGATGTAAGTATGGATGTATATATGGATGTTTGCATGGATGTATGTATGGATGTTTGTATGTATGTATGTATGTATGGATGGATATATGTATGTATGAATGGATGTATGTATGGATGAATGTATGGGTGTATGTATGGATGCATGAATTGTTGTATGTGTGGATGAAATGATGGATTTATGGATGGGTGGATTTGATGGATGGATATATGTATGCGTTAATGGAAGGGCGAATGAGTACGGTTGTATGTATGGTAGGATGTATGGATGTATGTACGGATGTATCTATGCATGTATGTATGGATGAGTGTATGGGTGTATGTATGGATCTATGGATGTATTTATGGATGTATGTATGTATGGATGAGTGTATGGGTGTATGTACGGATCTATGGATGTATGTATGGATGCATGAATGTATGGATGTATGGCTGTATGTATGTATGTAGTGGTGTATGTATGGATGTATTGATAGATTGAAGGATTGGCGGATGGATGTACGAATGGGTATGTGTATGGATCGATGGAAGAATGGATGGATGGGTGTATGGAAGGATGGATGAATGGACGGATGGTTGGATGGATGGATGGCTGTATGGATGCTTGGGTGTATGTATAGATTGATGTATGGTTAGAGGGATGAACGGATGTATGGATGTACGTATGGATGTAAGTATGGATGTATGCATGGATGTATGAATGGATGTATATATGGATGTATGCATGGATGTGTGTATGGATATTTGTATGTATGTATGTATGTATGTATGGATGTATGTAAGTATGTATGGATGAATGTAGGTGTGTATGTATGGATCTATGAATTGATGTATGTTTGATGAATGTATGGGTGCATGTATGGATGT
>NW_016971190.1:0-1179 GCF_001483705.2 Eufriesea mexicana
TCAAGGCTAAATTCTGCAAACATATATGATTTTTATTTTACTGCTGCTGTTTTACTTTCTGAAATGTCCTTTACTTCTTCACTTTCCAGTACTATTCTTCTTGGTATAATATCAGAAAATGGATTGTTCAATATTGTAGTTTTTATCAATCTTGGAAGATAAAGTGGGCTATCATTCTACAAAAGAGAGGAAATATTATATTTATATCAATTTTTGATACATTTTCTTGTAAACATTAAATTTACCTCATCTACAAGTGCTTCTTCAAGTTTAAGCATATTATATATAGTTTCTCCAGTAAGTGTACCAAAAATTGTATGTTCCTTCTGCAAATCTGATGTAGAACTAAGAGTAAAGAAGAATTGGGAACCATTGTCATCTTTTCCAGCATTAGCCATAGCAATTAAATCTCGTCTCCAAAAACATAATCTTGTATGAAATTCGCCCTAAAACACATATATCCATTAATTAGTTACGAATAAAAAAGGAATTCATTTTATTTTTAAATATAGTCTCACTTTAAATGGTTCTTCATATATTTTACCACATTGTCCTGTACCTGTGAGATCACCATCTTGTGTTCTGAATCCTTTGATACTTCTATGAAATATAGTGTCATCCTAATAACCTTCCATACATAATTGTATGAAATTTCTATATACCTTTGGTGTTTCTTTTGTCCATAATTCTAAAGCAATATCACCAACAGTTGTTTTCATTATAACCTAAGTATAACAAATATATTAATTTTGTTAATGTAAAATACCTTCAAAATCAAACTTATTAAAGTTTATTATAACTATCAAGGCTAAATTCTGCAAACATATATGATTTTTATTTTACTGCTGCTGTTTTACTTTCTGAACTGTCCTTTACTTCTTCACTTTCCTGTACTATTCTTCTTGGTATAATATCAGAAAATGGATTGTTCAATATTGTAGTTTTTATCAATCTTGGAAGATAAAGTGGGCTATCATTCTACAAAAGAGAGGAAATATTATATTTATATCAATTTTTGATACATTTTCTTGTAAACATTAAATTTACCTCATCTACAAGTGCTTCTTCAAGTTTAAGCATATTATATATAGTTTCTCCAGTAAGTGTACCAAAAATTGTATGTTCCTTCTGCAAATCTGATGTAGAACTAAGAGTAAAGAAGAATTGGGAACCATTGTC
>NW_016971191.1:0-560 GCF_001483705.2 Eufriesea mexicana
CTCTGGGGAAGCCAGCAATAGTGGTCGCGGAACGATAGGTTTTGCTAGGCTGCGTTCGGTAAAACTACGATTGGTTAGGTTAGGACATGGTATATGTGAATTTTGTGCTATACACCGCCATTCGGTGGGTATCTACGCCCTTCATTGCTCTAATATACTCTGCTCGGCTCTGGGGAGACCAGCAATAGCGGTCGTTGCACGTTTGGTTGTGATAGGTTACGTTGATAGGTTACGTTGGGTTAGGTTTGGTTAGGCTATGTTTGGTTGGGATGGTTTTGCCTTTTGTGCTATACACTGCTATTCGGTCGATATCTGCGCTCGGCGTTGCTCTAATAGCGTCCGCTGGTCGTTCGGCAGGCGAGCAACAGTGGTCTTGACACGTTTGGTTGTGTTGGGCTACGTTCGGATAGGTAGGGTTTAGTTGGGTTTGTTTATGATAGCTTTGACTTTTGTGCTGTACACGGAAAATCGGTGGATTCTTGCGTTACACTGTGCTGTAATATGCTCTGCGTGGCTCTGGGGAAGCAAGTAATGGAGGTCTGGGCCCACTAGTTTGTGCT
>NW_016971192.1:0-727 GCF_001483705.2 Eufriesea mexicana
CACTGCTATTCGGTGGATTTCTGCGCCCTACAGTGCCTTAATGTTTTCAGCTTGGCACTGGGACGGCCGGCGATAGTGGACTCTGCACAATAGGTTGTGTTAGGATACGATTGGTTAGGCTATTTTTGGCTATGATTGGTTGGGGTTGCTTTGACTTTGTGCTATACAATGCTATTCTGTCGACTCCAGCGTCGCATATTGCTCTGCTATACTCTGGTTGGCTCTTGTGCGGCCAGCAATAGCGGTCGTGTGTCCACGGTTTGGTTCACGTTACGTTTGGTTATGATACGTTTGGACAGGTTAGGAGAGTGTAGCTCTGACTTTTGTGCTGTACACTGCTATTCGGTGGATTTCTGCTGTTTACTGTGCTCTAATATATTCTGCATGGACCTGTGGAGGCCAGCAATTATGTCCGTGGCACGATTGATTGAGTTACCTTACGTTTGCTTTGGTTAGCTAAGGATAAGTTTGGTTAGAATGGCTACGTCTTTTGTGGCGATTACGTCTTTTGTGGCGCATGCTACTGTTGGGTGGATTGCTGCGCTCCGCTGGGCTTTAGTATATTCTGCTTGGCTATACAGAAGTCAGCCGTACTGATCTCGGCACGTTACGCTGTGGTAAGTTGCGTACGGCTATGTTACTTTTGGTTAGTGTAGGAGAGGACAGCTCCGATTCCTACGCTATACACTGCTATTCGGTGTATTTCTGCACTCTACATGTCTCTACG
>NW_016971193.1:0-628 GCF_001483705.2 Eufriesea mexicana
AAAATGTCAATAAAATATTATTTTTCGGACAGATTCTATATCATTCCAATGGCTATAGCACGCCATTGGAATCTTAAATCCTTAATATTGCAAGAAAGTTAGCCCACCACGATATTGGACGAAATGTCAGTGAAATTGAATTTTCCAGCCAGATACAATAGCTTTGCGATGACTATAGGACGACAAAAGAATCTTTCCTCCTTATTTATGCAAAAATGTCAGCTCACCACGATACTAGTCGAAAATGCGCATGAAATCAATTTTCCAGGCAGATTCTATGGCATTGCAAAGGATATAGCACGCCAATACAATCTTTCCGCCTTATTTATGCAAGAACTTATTTATGCAAGAAAGTAGCATAGCACGATATTAGCCGAAAATGTCAATGAAATATAATTTTCCAGCCAGATTCTATAGCATTCCAATGGCTATAGCACGCCAGTAGAATCTTTCCAAGTACTTTATGCAAGAAGGTATGCTCACCTGGATATTACTCGAAAATGTCAGTTAAATATTATTTTTCGGACAGATTCTATATCATTCCAATGGCTATATCACGCCATTAGAATCTTAAATCCTTAATAATGCAAGAAAGTTAGCCCACCACGATATTGGACGAAATGTCAGT
>NW_016971194.1:0-786 GCF_001483705.2 Eufriesea mexicana
AGGTAATGTTGCTAGGGATAGGTTCGGATAGCTGCGATTTCTCTCCTATACACCACGAACTAACGGATTTCTGGGCGCTTCTCCCGCTACTATGTTCTGCCCGACACTGTGGGGCCTGCAATTGCGGTCGCGTCGCGTTAAGAAGAGTTAGGTTAGGTACGGCTACATCGCGATTGGCTATGTCAGGACAGGGTGTCTTTGACTTTAGTGCTGTACACTGGGATTCTATGTACTTCTGCGCCCTACTCTCCTCTAATATTTTCCGCTTGGCTCTGGCCGGGAGGGGGGATTGGGAAGCAATAAATACTTCTTCTCGTTAGGTTGAGTTACGTTATGTTTTGTTATGTTACGTTTGATCTAGGAAAGGATAGCTTTTACTTCTGCGCTATGCACTGTTATCCGGTCGTTTTCTGCCGTCTGCTGTGCTCTAATATTCCCTTCTTGGCTCTCGTTAGGAAAGCAATAGTGGTCTCGTCACGCTAGGTTGCGAAATGTTACGTTCGGTTAGGTCAGGTTATGATATGTTCGGTTATTGTAGCTTTGACTTTCGTACTATGCACTATTGTTCGGTGGATTTCCGCGCCCTACTGTGCTATAATCCTTTCTGCTTCACCCTGGTGAGGCCAGCAATTGCGGTTACGGAGCGTTATGTTGAGATAAGCTACGTACGGTTAGGTTACGTCGGTTTGGCTTTGTCATTATAGATTTGGCTTTTCTGCTATACACTGCGATTCTATAGATTCCAGGGAGCTACTGTACTCTCTTGTGTTCTGCTCGACTCTGGGG
>NW_016971195.1:0-295 GCF_001483705.2 Eufriesea mexicana
AGTTCTAGGAATTCCGCGGCGCGGGGAATTGAAGTCCCCGCTCGCAGTCTTGGCTAGAATTAGTGGTTTTGTAACAGGAACATAGGATGTGGTCGGTGGTGATTTCTTCATGCTATTTGTTGGTATTCCTGTCAAATTTATGTAGATATGTATTTTTTATTTTTTTTCGTTCCTGATACGGGGCAGTAGTTTCATGGGAACTGATGGGAACCGGCGTTTCCAGGTGGTGTACCTATGGTTTCACTTGATTTAGAATCACGATTAGAGTCATTAATATTTATACTCGTAGGCATTG
>NW_016971196.1:0-210 GCF_001483705.2 Eufriesea mexicana
GTTCAATATTATTGACAGTTTCGACTATTATCGTGGTGAGCTATCTGTCTTGCCTAAATAAGCTGGGTAAATTCAATTGTCGTGCTACGGACATTGCAATGCAGTAGGATCTGCCTGGAAAGTTCAATTTTATTGAGATTTCGGCTAATATCGTGGTGAGCTAACTTTCTCGCATATATAAAGTGTACAGATTCTATTAGCGTGCTATAG
>NW_016971196.1:224-724 GCF_001483705.2 Eufriesea mexicana
TTGAATCTTCGTGGAAAATTCAATTTTTTTGACATTTTCGACTAATTTCGTGCTCAGCTAACTTCCTTGCATAGGTAAGGAGCAAAGATCCGTTCGTAGTGCTATAGCCATTGCAATGCTGCGTATTCTGGCTGGAGAATTCAATTTCATTGACATTTTCGTCTAATATCGTGGTGAGCTATCTTTCTTTCATAAATAAGCAGGGTAGATTCTATTGGCGTGCTGTACACATTGCAATGATATAGAGCGTGGTTGGAAAATTCAATTTTATTGACATTTTCGCCTAATATCGTGGTGAGATGACATCCTCGCATATATAAGTGGGATAGATTCTATTGGCGTGCTATAGGCATTGCAATGCAACAGAATTTTCCTGGAAAATTCTATTTTATTGACATTTTCGAATAATTTCGTGGTGAGCTGATACCTTGCATAGGTAAGGAGGAATGATTCTATTGGCGTGATATAGGCTTTGCAATGCTATTGGATCTGGCTGGAAA
>NW_016971197.1:0-910 GCF_001483705.2 Eufriesea mexicana
GTGGTCGTGGCACGTTATGCTGTGCTATGTCCCGTTCCTTTAGGTCAGGTTACTTCAGGTTTTGTTAGGATATCTTCGACTTTTATGCAACAGACTGCCGTTCGGTGTACTTCTGGTCTCTACATTGCTCTAATATTCTCTGCTTTTCACTTGGGTGGCTAGTAACGGTGATCTCGGCAAGTTAGGATAAGCTACGTTACGTTTTGTTAGGTTACGTTTGGAAGGTTCGGTCAGGATTTCTTTGACTTTTGTGATGTACACTGCTATTCGGTGGATTCCTGCGATCTATATAGCTCTACTGTACTCTGCTCGACTCTACAGAGGCGAGAAGTGGTGGCCGTGGCACGTTAGGTTGAGTCCTATTACGATTGGTTAGGTCAGACTTGGCTACACTTATCCTATTACGATTGGTTAGGTCAGACTTGGCTACACTTTGTCAGGATAGCTTTGACATCTGTGCCGTACACAGCTGTTCCTTGGGCTTGCGCGATCTACTATGCAGTACTATGCTCTGCCTTTCTCTGTGGAGTCCGACAGCAGTGGTAGCGGCACGCCCTGTTCAGTTACGCTACGTTTGGTTTGGTTAGGTTAGGCCAGGTTATGTTGGAATATCTTCGACCCTTATGCTTATCACGGCTATGCGGTGGATTTCTGCGCACTACTCGCTCTAGCACATCCTGATTGTCCCTGCGGAGGCCCGTCACGGTGGTGCCGTCGTGTTAGCTTTGGCTCGGCTACGTTTGTGTATGTCGCGTTTGGATAAGTCAGGATGGGCTACTATGTCTCTTGTGCCTTATACTGCTTTTCGGCTGATTTCTGTGTTCTAAAGCGCTCTGCTACGTTCTGCTTCGCTCTGGTTAGGCCAGGAGCAGTGGTCGCGACCCGTCATTTTGGATAATGCTGCTCTTGG
>NW_016971198.1:0-255 GCF_001483705.2 Eufriesea mexicana
AAAGGTCAATAAAATTGAATTTTCCAGCCAGATGCTACAGCATTGCAATTTCTGTAGCACTCCGATAGAATCTTTCCTCCTTATTTACGGAAGAAAGTTAGCTTACCACGATATTAGTCGAGAATGTCAATAAAATTGAGATTTAGAGCCTCTTTCTGTAGCATTGCTATGGCTATAGCACGCCAGTAGAATCATTCTTCCGTATTCATGCAAGAAAGCTAGCTCACCACGATATTAGTCGAAATTCTCAATAAA
>NW_016971199.1:0-603 GCF_001483705.2 Eufriesea mexicana
ACAACCATTAAAAGAGCATTGTAGCCGTTGAATTAACATGTTCAATGACGATTTGGATTCTACCGCAATTCTAGAAAGGTAGAATACAGATCAGTTATAGCTCGACATGTTAACAATAGACGTAACGGTACTGAGACCCGCCATCGTCACAATACGTTTACCGTACGACTAATTATTTCACTGACAATATAAATTTAATTTCAATTCCGTAATTATTAGTATATATTACCGTCATGACTAGAGAAATCTACAAATTGCAGTGCGGTACATTTCACATCCATCAAAAGTGCGCTGTAGACGTATCCAGTGATGACTTATATTCTGTAGCAATTCCAGAACGACAAAGGACGGATCAGTTGTAGCTCGAGATATTAACTGTTGTCATAACAGCACTGAGTACAGCCATCAACACAGTTGTACAGCCTTTGGACTGATCAGTTAACTGATGGTGTAAATTCCACGGTGGTAAATGTATAATCAATGCATGCAACGGTTATGGACGGAGACATTTACAACTCCCAGTACGATAGATGGTACATTCAACAAGAGAGCATTCTGGCCGCTGGATTAGTCAGTTCAGTGATGATTTGGATTCTGCAGCAA
>NW_016971200.1:0-943 GCF_001483705.2 Eufriesea mexicana
TGTTAGGATAGGACATATTTGACTTTTGTGCTGTAAGCTGTAACGCGGTTGATTAGTGCGCTCTATTTGCTCTAGTATATTCTTCTTGCCCCTGCAGAGGCATGCGATAATAATCACGGCACATTAGGTAGAGCTAGGCAACGTTCTGTTATGATACGTTTGGCTACGTTAGGATAGGGCAGCTTCGACTATTGTGCTATCCAATGCGATTATATGGATTCCTGCGCTCTATTCTCCTCTAATATGTTCAGCTTGGCCCCGGGAAAGCCAGAAATAGTGGTCTCGGCTCGTTGCGCTCTGTTATGACACTTCCTGTTAGGTTAGGTTGGGGCAGGTTAGGATAGGATATCCTTGACCTTTGTGCTTTACGCAGCAATGCGGCGGTTTTCTGCGCTCTATTGCGTTCTAGTATATTCTGCTTGACGGTGGGGTTGTCTGCAATATTGGTATAGCCATGTCACGTTGAGTTAGGCTACGTTTGGTTATGTTACGTTTGCTTGCGTTACGTTCGGATAGGTTGGGCTAGGAATCTTTTGCGCTGTACGCGACTATTCGGTGGATTCCTGCACTCTATGTTTCTCTGCTCGACTCTCGCGAGGCCAGCAATGTTGGTCGCGGTAGGTCAGGTTGGGTTAGGTTACGTTTGGTTAGGTTCGGTTAAGATGTGTTACGTTTGGATACCTTCGACTTTTGTCCTAGACAATGCTATTCTATGGGCTACAGCGTTCTTCAGTTCGCTTTCACACACTGCTGGTCTCTGTGGACGCCAGGAGTAACGCCTTCGTCAGTTCGGGTTGACCTATGTTACGTTTGGCTATGTCGCTATTTGCTAGGTTATGAAGGGATGGCCTTGACTTCTTCGCTATACACTGCTATGCCTTGTATTCCTGCGCTTCCCATATAGCTACTATACTATGCTCGATTGCAGGGAGGTTAGAAATAG
>NW_016971201.1:0-659 GCF_001483705.2 Eufriesea mexicana
CAATAGTGGTCGCGGCACGCTATGCTTGGCTACGCTATGTTCGGTTAGGCTATGTTTGTTTGGTTTAGGCTAGAGTAGCTTATGCTTCTTTGACATACGCTAGGATTCTATGGATTTCTGAGCTCTACTGTCACCTAATATGCTCTGCTTGGCTCCAAGCAATCTTTGTCGCGGAACGTCAGGTTGTGTCAGGTAGCGTTTAGTAATGTTAAGGTCGGCTAGGTTAGGAGGTGGTAGCATAGGCTATTGTGCTTTATACTGCTGTTCGGTGGATATCTGCGCTCTACTCCACTCTAATATGTTCTACTTTGTTCTGACGAGGGCAGCAACAGTGGTCCCGGCTCGTCAGTGTGAGTTAGGTTACGTATGGCTAGGGTGCGTGTGGTTAGTTTAGGGTATGGCAACTTCGACTTGTGTGCTGTACGCTGATATTCGTGTGTTTCCTGCGCTCTTCATTGTTCTACTATACACTGCTCGACTCTGTGGTAGCCAGCAATAGTGGTCGTGGCCCGTTATGTTCTGTTAGATTACGTTAGGCTATGATACACTAGGTTTTGTTAGTTCCTGATTGCTTTGACTTTCGTGGTATGGAATGTTATTCGGCGGACATCTGCGCTCTACTGTGATGTAGTGTGTTGCGCTTGGCTATGGGGAGGCCA
>NW_016971202.1:0-666 GCF_001483705.2 Eufriesea mexicana
CTGTTCTCTAGTATATTCTGCTTGCCTCTATGGAGGGCAGCAATAGTGGTCTCGACACATTAGACTGAATTTGGTGACGTTTGGTTATGTTTGGCTAGGGTAGGATATGATAGCTTTGACTTTTGTGCTATACACGGCTATGCGGGGCATTTCTTCGCTATCCTGTGCTCTAGTATGATCTGCTTGGCTCTGGGGAGGTCAGCAATAGATGTCTTGTCACGTTAGGTTCAGTTATGTTACATGTAGTTACGTTACGTTTGGTTAGGATAGTAGAGGGTAGGTTTGACTTTTGAGCTCTACATTGATATTCGGAAGACTTCTGCGCCATACTGTGCTCTAGTAGGTTCTGTTTGTCTCTGGCGAGGGCAGAAGTAGTGTCCTCGGCAAGTTCGCTTGAGTTCGGTTACGTTCGGTTATGTTACGTTTGGTTATGTTAGGATATGGTAGATTTGACTTTTGTGTTATAAAATGCTATTCTATTGATCTCGGCGCTCTACGTTCCTCTAATATGTTCTGTTTAGCTCTGGGGTGGGCAGCAATAGGCGTCTCCTCACATTAGGTTGTGTTACGTTACATGTGGTACGTTACGTTTGGTTACGATAAGATATGACTGCTTCGACTTTTGAGCTATACACTGCTATTCGGAGGGTTTCTGCATTCTACTGT
>NW_016971203.1:0-5175 GCF_001483705.2 Eufriesea mexicana
TTCATAATCGAACAGGCTGTTTCAACGGCTACAGTGCTATATTTGTGGATGTTATAAGTACCGCACTGTCAATATGAAATATCTCAAGCCATAACCATAGTATACATTAATATTTCCAGAATTGCTTTGGAATTTAAATCACCAGTGGACAAAGTAGTCCAAAGGCAACATTGCAGTGATGATGGCTTTACTCTGTACTATGTTGTCAATAGTAAATATCTCAAGGCAGAATGGACCTGTCGCTTTTCAATCTAAAACTGGTATAGAATATGTATCATCAAGGTGTAGGTTACTCGAACGGCTCTAGTGCCTTGTCTGTGTATGTACTACGTACCGCACTGTCAATTGTAGATGCCTCTAACCACAACCGTACTAAACGTTGAGTATTCTAGAATTGCTTTGGTATGTGCATCACCTGCGGACAAAGTAATCAAACCTGCGAGAGTATAGCGCTGATAGCTGAACACAGTACTGTGTTGTCAACCGTTAATGCCCGCGTCGGTAATAGATGTCTCCGCTTTCATTCAAGAATTGCAATAAAATCTAATTTATCATTAAACAGATAAATTCGACGGCAGCAATTCTCTGCTTGTGAATTTACTAAGTACCGTAATGTTAGTTGTAATTACTTCAATCCATGATCGCACTACAAAGTGATCATTCCGGAATTCCTAGGCAACGTAAATCATCAGTCAGCAGAGTCATCTAACGGATACAGCATTATGATGATGGCTGCACTCAGTACCGTGTTGTCAATTTCTAACATCTCGAGGAATAACGGATCTGTCCTTTATCATTCTAGAATAGCAGCAGAATCTTAGTCATTACTGAGCAGATTCATCCAAGGGACAGGCTGCTTTGTTGGTGTATGAAATACGTCCCGTAATGTCAGTTCTAAATGTGCCTATTCATAACCGTGCTGTACATTGCTTACTCTATAGTGGTTGTGTAAACTATGTCATCGGCGACACAACTTAATCCAACGCCTACGGTATGTAATAATGGCTGTAACCTCTCCGACTGTGTCAGTTGTTAATGCCTGGCGATGCATTGCATCTGTAATTTGTCATTCTATATATGCAATAGAATATAGTTCATCATTGAACAGCATAATTTAACGGCTGCATTGCTCCATTGGTGGGCGTCCCAACTACCGTACAGGGAATTGTTAATGTCTATAGCCTCAACTGACGTATACATTGTCCTTTCTGGAACTCCTGTGGAATCTAAATCATCACTGAACAGATTATTACGGCGGCTGCAGTGCTCTGTTGGTGGATGTACCGACAACTCTTCCGGTAATTCTAAATGTCCCTGCACGTAACTAGTGTATACCTTGATAATTCTAGAACTGCTTTGATATTCACATCGTCAGTGAACCGGTTATTCCAGCGGCTGCGTTACTGCGAATATGGCTGTTACATGTTAAACGAACGATCGCAGTGCTCTGTTGACCCATTTAATAATTACGGACCAGATAATTGTTAATGCTACTAGCCATAATGGTACTATACATTTATTATACTAGAATTGCTGTTAAATTTGAATTATCTGTGACAAATTACCCCCACGTCTAAAGTACACTGATGATGACTTCACGCAGTACTGCTTCGCCAATTGTTACTATGTCGAGCCATAATGTGCCTTTCCTTCGTAACTCTAGAGTAGCCCTAGGCTATAAAACATCACTGAGCGGATTAATCCAATGTCTAACATACTCTACTTGTGGACGTACGAACCACAGTACTGTGAATTGAACATATCAGAGCCATTACTGATGTATACATAGATTATTCGCGAACTGCTGCGGATCTAAAATCTTCACAGAACCTGCTACACCGACAGATACAGTGCGCTCTTGGTGGAAACATCAACTCCAGTACTGGAAATGGTAAATATCTCTATCCTCAACTGACGCATACATTGATTATTCTGGTACTACTGTAGAAATGAACTCACCTGTGAACAGCATTGTCGAACTCCTAAGGTACTATGATGACGCCTATTCTCGGTACTGTTCCGCCAATTTTTAATATCTCGAGCGATAATGGGTCAGAAGTATGACCCCCTGCAATTGCATAAGGATATATATCTTCACTGGACAGATTTATGCAATGGCTGCAGTTCGCTGTTCCTGAAGGCGACAAACACCGTAACGTGAAATGTAAATATCTATATCCATAATTGGTGCGAACGTTGACTATTCTAGAGGTACTGCGGAATTTAAGTCGTCAGTGGACATACTAATACAACGGATAAGGTGCTGTAAAGATAGCTGTACTTAATGCTGTGTTGTTAAATGTTAGTATCTGGAGCGATTATTGGTCAGTACGTTTTCGTTGTAGGGATGCAATAGAAGTCATGTCCTCGCTGAACGTATTAATACACCGGCTGCAGTGCAATATCGACGGATGAACCTATTTCATTTCTGGAATTGTAAACATATCTAGTCATGAATTGAATATTCTGTAGCTGCTGTGGAATTTTAATCTACCCAGAACTGGTTAATGAAAAAGCAACGGTGCTCTGTAGGTGTAAGTACAGAGAACCGTACTCCCAACTGTAAGTACCACCACCCATATCCGTACTATACATTGACCATAAGCGGACATATTATTCCAACGCCTACTGCATTGTGGTGAATGCTGTACTCAGTCCTGCTACACCAATTGTTAGTGCCTGAAGATTTAATGGATATGTAATTTGTCATTCTAGAATTTCTACATAGTATAATCATCATTGAATATATTAATGCAATCGCAAACGTGCTCTGCAGGTGGATGTGGCAAGTACCGTACTGCCAATTGTTAATATCTGTAGACATATCCGTAACGGCCACTGATTACTGTAAAATTGCTGCGGAACTGCCATCACATGTGAACTGGGTATTCCAACGGCTGCAGTGCTTTGTTTAGTGGATGTAGTATGTACCGTAGTATCAATTGTGAATATCTGGAGCCACAAACATGCTATGCGTGGATTACACAATAATTGCATTTGAAGCTAAATTATAAGTGAACTAGATATTCCAGCAGCCAAAGGACTGTGATGATCGCCGTTCGCAATAACGTTTCTCTAATTGTTAGAGTCTTGAGCAATAATGGGCCAGTACTTCGTAATTCTAGAACTGCAATAGAAATTTCATTATCCCCGGCGTCCTATTCCAGCGGCTAAATTGCTCTACTTATGGGTATACCAAATACGGTACTGGGAATTTTAAATACCTCTAGCAGTAACTGAACCATTCATTGAATATTCTAAAACTACCGCCGAATTTAAATCACTACAGGACTGATTAATAAATCGGCTGCATTTCTCTGATGATGGCTGTACTCCATACTGTTATGCCAATTGTTAATATACCGTGCTATAATCGATCTGCCTTTTGTCGTGCTAGAATTGCTATAGAAACAACATTAGCACTGAACATTACATTTCAACGGCACTGTGCTCAGCTGATTGGTGCACAAATTACCGTACTGTCAATTGTGAATACCTGTAGCCATAACTGCACTATATATTTTACATTCCTTAACTGCTGTTAAAATTTGGTTACCGGTGAACAAATTAGTCCCACGTCTAATGTGCTGTGAGGATGTTTCTACGCAGTACTGTTTTGACAATTGTTAATGTCCCGACCGGTAACGGGCCAGTCCATTGCAATCCCAGAACTGCCATAGAATATTAATCTTCACTGAACAGGTTAATCGAATGGCTGCAGTGGTGAACTTACCAACTAACGTAAATGGATTTTTTAATATCTTCAGCCATAACTGATGTATACGAGTATTATTCTAGAGCTACTGTTGAGTTTAAAACGTCACTGAACAAATTAATTCAACCGCTGCGGGGCTCTATTGGTGGATGTACCAAATACCTTTGTGAGAAGTGTAAATATCTCTATCCTCAACTTATGTATACATTGATTATCCGAGAACTACCGCGGAATATAAATCAACAGTGACATGTTCCATTCACCGGCTGCAATCATTTATGCTGGCTGCACAAGGCTGTTACATGTTAAACGAACGATCGCAGTGCACTGTTGACCCATTTAATAATTACGGACCAGATAATTGTTAATGCTACTAGCCATAATGGTACTATACATTTATTATACTAGAATTGCTGTTAAATTTGAATTATCTGTGACAAATTACCCCCACGTCTAAAGTACACTGATGATGACTTCACGCAGTACTGCTTCGCCAATTGTTACTATGTCGAGCCATAATGTGCCTTTCCTTCGTAACTCTAGAGTAGCCCTAGGCTATAAAACATCACTGAGCGGATTAATCCAATGTCTAACATACTCTACTTGTGGACGTACGAACCACAGTACTGGGAATTGAACATATCAGAAGCCATTACTGATGTATACATAGATTATTCGCGAACTGCTGCGGATCTAAAATCTTCACAGAACCTGCTACACCGACAGATACAGTGCGCTCTTGGTGGAAACATCAACTCCAGTACTGGAAATGGTAAATATCTCTATCCTCAACTGACGCATACATTGATTATTCTGGTACTACTGTAGAAATGAACTCACCTGTGAA
The DNA here is from genome assembly GCF_001483705.2 of Eufriesea mexicana. Lineage (NCBI taxonomy): Eukaryota > Metazoa > Arthropoda > Insecta > Hymenoptera > Apidae > Eufriesea > Eufriesea mexicana. Next base: position 4,563 of record NW_016971203.1, read on the forward strand.
CAGCATTGTCGAACTCCTAAGGTACTATGATGACGCCTATTCTCGGTACTGTTCCGCCAATTTTTAATATCTCGAGCGATAATGGGTCAGAAGTATGACCCCCTGCAATTGCATAAGGATATATATCTTCACTGGACAGATTTATGCAATGGCTGCAGTTCGCTGTTCCTGAAGGCGACAAACACCGTAACGTGAAATGTAAATATCTATATCCATAATTGGTGCGAACGTTGACTATTCTAGAGGTACTGCGGAATTTAAGTCGTCAGTGGACATACTAATACAACGGATAAGGTGCTGTAAAGATAGCTGTACTTAATGCTGTGTTGTTAAATGTTAGTATCTGGAGCGATTATTGGTCAGTACGTTTTCGTTGTAGGGATGCAATAGAAGTCATGTCCTCGCTGAACGTATTAATACACCGGCTGCAGTGCAATATCGACGGATGAACCTATTTCATTTCTGGAATTGTAAACATATCTAGTCATGAATTGAATATTCTGTAGCTGCTGTGGAATTTTAATCTACCCAGAACTGGTTAATGAAAAAGCAACGGTGCTCTGTAGGTGTAAGTACAGAGAACCGTACTCCCAACTGTAAGTACCACCACCCA
>NW_016971204.1:0-1534 GCF_001483705.2 Eufriesea mexicana
TTTGTATCTATGGATGTAGGAATGTATGGCCGTGGCTGCGTTATGGACGTGTGGATGTATGTACGCATGGTTGTATGGATGTACGAATGCATGGATGTACTGAGGCATGTATCTATAGATGTGTGGGTGGATGAATGGATCGGTGAATGGACGGAAGATTGGAAGTGTGTATGGATGCATGTACGGATGCATGTATGGATGTCTGCATGGATGTATGCATGGATGTATGCACGGACGTATGTATGGATGTTTGAATGGATGTATGCATGGGTGTATGTATGGATGTATGTAAGTATGTATCTATGGATGCATGTATGGATGAATGTATTGGTGCATCGAAGGATGTATGTATTGATGTCTATATGGATGCATGGATGGATGGGTGGATGGGTGGATGAATGTATGGATGAACGGATGTATGGATGGATTGAGGTATGGATGTATGTATGTATGTATGGATGGATGTATGGATGTATGGATGTCTGGACGTATGGATGTACGAATTTATGGATGTACCTGTGTGTGGATGTATGGACGGATGAATGGGTGTATTGATGTATGTATATATGTATGGAGGGATGGATGGATTGGTAGATGGATGTATGGGTGGATAGATGTATGGTCAGATAGACGAATGGATGGGAGGGTGTATGGATGGATGAATGTATCGAAGCGTGGACGTATGGGTGGATGGATGTGCGGATGGACGGATGTATGGATGTATGAATGGATGGATGTCCGGGTCTATGGTTGCATGGATTTATGGATGGGTGAATGAATGGACTTATGGATGGGTGTATGGATAGATGTATGTACGGATGTGTGTATAGATGTATGTATGGATGTATGGATGTATGGATGTACGGATGTATGTATGTATGGGTGTACGAATGTAAGGATGTACGAATGTATGGATGAACGGTAGTATGGATGTATGGATGTACATCTGTGTGGATGTATGGATGGATGGATGTATCAGTAGATGGACGTATGGTTGGATGTATGTATGTATGAAAGGTTGGATGAATGGATGGATGTATGTGTGGATTGAGGTATGGATGAACGTATGTTCGGATGTATGGATGTACGGATGTATGGATGTATGTATGAATGGATGTACCGATGGCTGGATGTATCGAATGATGGACGAACGAATGAATGCATTTATGGATGTATGGATGTGGGGATGTTTGGATGAATGTATGTATGGATTAATTAACGCATGTATCTATGGATGTATGTAAGTGTAAGGGTGTATGCATGGATATATGTATGGACGTATGTATGGAAGTACATATGGATGGATGAGTGCATGGGTGTATGGATTTTTGGATGAATGGATGTGTGGATGTAGGATGTATAGATGGATGGATTTATGGATGGATGGAGGTTTGGATGGATGGATGTATTAATGTATGGACGTTTTCATGTATGGATGTAAGAATGTATGGCCGTATTTGCGTTGTGGATATACGGATGTATGTATGCTTGGCTATATGGGTGTAAGAATATATGGATGTACGGAGGCATGTAT
>NW_016971205.1:0-3457 GCF_001483705.2 Eufriesea mexicana
AATATGGAGGAAACATAGTATTGGCGTGCTACAGCCATAGCAAACGTATAGAATCCGGCAGGAAAACACGTTTTTATGAATATTGTGGGCTAATATCGTGGTGAGCTACCTTTCCTGCATAAGTAATGAGGAAAGACTCTTTTGTCGTGCTGTAGCCATTGCAATGCTACCCAATACAGCAGGAGAACTCAATTTTATTGACATTTTCGACTTATACTGTGGAGACATAACTTTCTTGCATAAATAAGGACGATAGATACTTTTGGCGTGATATAGCCATTGAAATGCTATAGAATCTGGCTGGAAAATTCAATATTATAAAAATTCAATATTATTGACGTTTTCGACTAATACCGTGGTGGGCTAACTTTCTTGCATAAATAAGGAGGAAGGACTCTAGTGGCGTGTTATAGCCATAGCAATGCTGTAGAATCTGGCTGGAAAACTCAATGTTATTGATATTTTCGACTCATATCGTGGTGTCCTAACTTTCTTGCATATATAAGGAGGAAAGATTCTACTGGCGTGTTATAGCCATTGCAATGCTCTAGAATCTGCCAGGAAAATTCGATTTTATCGACATTTTCGGATAATATCGTTGTGAGCAAACCCACTTGCATAAATAGGGATGAATTATTCTATTGGCGTGCTACAGCCATGCCAGTGCTATACAATCTGGCTGGAAAATACAATTTTATTGACATTTTCGACTGATATCGTGGTGACCTAGCTTTCTTGAGTATATAAGGAGGAAAGATCCTACTGGCGTGCTGTAGCAATTGCAATGCTGTAGAATCTGGCTTGAAAATTCAATTTTATTGACATTTTCTACTAACATCGTGGTCAGCTATCCTTCTTGTAGAAATATGGACGAAATATTCTATTGGCGTGCTACAGCCATAGCAAAGGTATAGAATCTGGCTGGAAAACGCGATTTTATGGATATTTTCGACTAATATCGTGGTGAGCTGCCTTTCCTGCATTAGTAATGGGGTAAGATCCAAAAGGCGTGCTGTAGCCATTGCAATGCTATAGAATCAGGCTGGAAAATTCAATATTATTGACGTTTTCAACTAATATCGTGGTGACCTAACCTCCTTGCATAAATAAGGACGATAGATACTATTGGAGTGATATAGTCATCGGATTGTTATAGAATCTGGCTCGAAAATTCAATGTTATTGATGTTTTCGACTAATTTCGTGGTGGGCTAACTTTCGTGCATAAATAAGGAGGAAAGACTGTTGTGGCGTGCTATAGACATTGCAATGCTATAGAATCTGGTTTGAAAATTCAATTTTATTGACATTATCGACTACTATCGTGGCCAACTAGCTTAATTGGGTATATAAGTATGAAAGATTCTACTGGCGTGCTGTAGAAATTGCAATGCTGTAGAAACAGGCTGGAAAATTAAATTTTAGTGACATTTTATACTAACATCGCGGTCAGCTAACCTTCTTGTATAAATAAGGACGAAAAATTCTATTGGCGTGCTACAGCCTTAGGAAAGGTATAGAATATGGCTGGAAAACACGATTCTATGGATATTTTCGACTAACATCGTAGTGAGCTAACTTTCCTGGATAAATAAGGAGCAAAGATACTAGTGGCGTGCTATAGCCATTGCAGTGCTATAGAATCTGGCTGGAAAATACATTTTTATTGACATTTTCGACTAATATCGTGGTGACCTAGCTTTCTTGGGTATATAAGGAGCAAAGATTCTACTAGCGTGCTGTAGCTATCGCAATGCCATGGAATCTGGCTGCAAAATACAATTTCATTGACATTTTCTACTAACATCGCGATCAGCTGACCTTCCTGTATAAATATGGACGAAACATTCTATTGGCGTGCTACAGCCATAGCAATGGTATAGAATCTGGCTCGAAAACACGGTTCAATGGACATTCTCGACTAACATCGTGGTGAGCTACATTTCCTATATAAATAATGACGAAAGATCCTATTGGCGTGCTATAGCCATTGCAATGATAAAGATTCTGTCTGGAAAATACAATTTTATTGACATTTTCGACTATTATCGTGGTGAGCTAACTTTCTTACATAAATAAGGAGGAAAGATACTGTTGGCGCTCTATAGTCACTACAGTTTCATAGAATCAGCCCGGAAAATTCGATTTTATTGACATTTTCGTCTAATGACGTGGTGAGCAAACCCACTTGCATAAAAAGGGATGAAATATTCTATTGGCGTGCTATAGCCATTGCAATGCTTAAGAATCTGTCTGGAAATTACAATTTTATAGACATTTTCGACTAATATCGTGGTGAGCCAACTTTCTTACATAAATAAGGAGGAAAGATACTGTTGGCGCTCTATATTCACTACAATTCCATAGAATCTGCCCGGAAAATTCGATTTTATTGACATTTTCGTCTAATATCGTGGTGAGCAAACCCACTTGCCTAAATAGGGATGAAATAATCGATTGGCGTGCTATATCCTTGGCAATCCTCTAGCATCTGCCTGGAAAATTCAATATTAATGACGTTTTCAGCTAATGTCGTTGTGGGCTGAATTTCGTGCATAAATAAGGATGAAAGATACTAGTGGCTCGCTGTAGCCATTGCAATGCTGTAGAATCTGTATGGAAAATACATTTTTACCAACAATTTCGACTAATATCGTGGTGACCTTGCTTCCTTGGGTATATAAGGGGGAATGATTCTACTGGCGTGCTGTAGCTATTGCAGTGCTATTTAATCTGGCTGCAAAATTCAATTTTATTGACATTTTCTACTAACATAGTGGGGAGCCAGCCTTCTTGTATAAATATGGACGAAACATTCTATTGGCGTGCAACAGCCATAGCAAAGGTACACAATCTGGCTGGAAAACACGATTTTATGGATATTTTGGACTAATGTCGTGATGAGCTGCCTTTCCTGCATTAATAATTGGGAAAGATTATATTGGCGTGCTGCAGCCATTGCAATGCTATAGATACTGGCTGCAAAATTCAATTTTATGGTCATTTTCGACCAATACCGTGGTGAGCTACCTTTCCTGCATAAGTAATGATGGAAGATTCTATTGGCGTGCTGTAGCCATTGCATTGCTACCCAATAGGGCTGGAAAATTCAATTTTATTGACATTTTCGACTTATACCGTGGAGACATAACTTTCTTGCATAAATAAGGACGATAGATATTACTGGCGTGATATAGCCATCGAAATGCTATAGAATCTGGCTGGAAAATTCAATATTATTAACGTTTTCGACTTATATCGTGGTGGGGTAACTTTGATGCATAAATAAGGAGGAAAGACTCTTGTGGCGTACTGTAACTATTGCAATGCTATGGAATCTGGCTGGAAAATTCAATTTTATTGACATTTTCTACTTAAATCGCGTTCAGCTAACATTCCTGTATAAATATGGACGAAACATTCTATTGGCGTGCTACAGCCATAGCAATGGTATAGAA
>NW_016971206.1:0-1447 GCF_001483705.2 Eufriesea mexicana
GATTAAGTTTGGTTACGATTGGTATTGTAACGATTGTTTCGGTTAGGGTAGGATACATCGGACTTCTGTGCTACATGCAGATTTTCCGTGGATTTCTCCACTCTACTATGATCTTATACGCACTGCTTTGCTCTCGGGATGCTTGGAATAGCGGCCGAGGCATGTTAGGCTGAGCTTGGTTACGTTTCGCTATTTTATGCTGGCCTGGGTAAGGCGTGGATTGCACCGATTTTTCTGCAGAACACAGCGATTCAATTGACTTCTCCGTTGCTCTAAACGCCACCACAACCTGCTTGCTTCTCACGACGCCGTGATTACTCATCGCGGCACGATACGTTGAGTTAGGATACGTTTGGATATGTTACCTTAGCCTGGGTTAGGTTCGCATAGCTCTGACTTTCGCGTTATACTCTATTATCGGGTGGAAATATGCGCTCTACTGTGCTCTACTATGCTCTGCTCGTGTCTGGGGAGACCAGGAATAGTGGTCGTGACGCGATAGGTTTTATTAGGCTACGTTTGGTAATGTTACGGTTGGTCCGGTTAGGAGAGGGTAGCACCGCCTATTGTGCTATACGCTGCTATTCGGTAGATTTCTCCGCTCTTCACCGCTCTATTATACTCTGCTCGAATATGGGCAGACCAGCAGTAGCGGCCGTGGGACGATAGGTTTGGTTATTCTACGTTTGGTTTGCTTAGGTAAGGCGTGGCTTGGTTAAGATCACTCTGAATTTTGAGCTATGCACGGCTATCGTGTGCGTTTCCGCGCACTACTGTGCTCTAGTACACTCCACTTGGTTCTGGGGAGGCCAGCGATAGTGGTCTCGGCACGACAGATTGAGATACGTTACGTTTGGTTGTGTTACAATAGCCTAGGTTAGGAGATGGTAGCTTTGGCTTTAGTGCTATAGGCTGCTGCTATGTCGATTTCTGCGCCCTACAGTGCTCTAGCATTTTCAGCCTGGCTCTGTGAAGGGCAGCCACAGTGGATTCGGCATGTTACGTTGAGTTAGGTTAAGTTCGGTTAGGTTGGGTTAGGATAAGCTTGGTTAGGACAGCTTTAACTTATGTGCTGTACACCGACATTGGGTGGATTTCTGCGATCTGCTGTACTCTAGTATGTCCTGCTTGCCTCTGAGGGAGGGCTGCAATAGTTGTCTAGGCACGTTATGTTTGGTTAAGCTATGTCTGGCAATGTTCGGTTTGTTTGGGTTAGGTATGGGTTGCTCTGAATTCTCTGATATACACTGCAATTCTATAGATTTCTGCGTTCTACTTTCCATTAATGTGTTCTGCTTGACTCTGGTGAGGCTAGCTATAGTGGTCGCGGCACGTTGGCTGAGAGCTGAGTTACTTTACGTTTGGTTGTGTTACGTTATGATATGGTAGGAGAAGGTAGGATTTACTTTCGTGTTATGGTCTGCTGTTAGGAGGATTTCATCGACCT
>NW_016971207.1:0-649 GCF_001483705.2 Eufriesea mexicana
TCAGAGTAATATAGAACGCCGAAATCTTCCGAATATCAGTGTATAGTGCAAAAGTCAGAGCAGCCTTTACAAGACAAAACCAAACCTGACCTAAACAAACGTAACGTAACCAAACGCAGTATAGCTCAGACAAACGTGACGACAACGCTATTGCTGGTCGCCTCATAGCCCATCAGGACATATCAGAGCACAGTAGAACGCAGATATCTATCACCTAGCAGTGTATAGCACAAAAATCAGAGCGCTCCTATCATAACCTAACCAAGCGTAAAGTAACATATCTACACTTAACATGCCGAGACATCTGCTGCCGCCCTCCTCAGAGCCAAGCGGAACATATTAGAGGAGGGTAGAGCTCAGAAATTCATAGAATCATAGCGCATAGCAGAAAAGTCATAGCCATCCAGACCTAACGCAAGCAAATGTTATCTTCCCAAACGAAGCCTAACCCAACATTGCGAGCCGAGACAGCTATTGCTGGAATCCCCAGAGCCAAGCGGAATGTAGTAGAGCACAGTAGTGCGCAGATGCATGACGCATTGCAGTGTAAAGCACTAAAATTAATGTGATGCAGTGAAATGCACCGAATTAATAAGTATACCATGAGTGTCAAAGCTATCAAAACATAACCCAAGTGGACAAAACCTTA
>NW_016971208.1:0-1103 GCF_001483705.2 Eufriesea mexicana
AGGTTACGTTCGGCTATGTTACGCTTTGCCTTGTTAGGACAGTGTGGCATTGACTTTTTTGCTTCGCGCTGCTATTCGGAGAGTTTCTGCTACCTACTGAGCTCTCATATTTTCTTCTTGTCTCTAGGGAGGCCAGAAACTGTGGTCTTGGCACGACAGGTCCATTTCTGTTACGTTTGCTTAGTTAAAATTACGCTAACTTCGGTTGGAGTAGCATTGACTATCGTTCTGTACACCGTTATCCGGCGGATTCCTGCGCTCGTCCGTTCTCCACAACATCCTGCTTGGCCCTGTAGAGGCCAGCAGCAGTTGTCTCGGCACGTCGGTTTCAGCAATGTAACGTTTGGTGATGTGACGGTTTGTTAAGTTAGGATTGACTAGTTTTGACGTTTGTGCTATGCACTGATATTTGTTGGTTTCCTGCGTTCCTCTGTGCCCTAATACGCTCTGCTCGGCTCTGGGGAGGCCAGGAATAGTGGTCTCGGCACGTTAGATTGAGATATGTTACGCTTCTTATGTTACGTTTGTCTATGTTAGCATAAGGTACCTTTGACCCTTCTGCTATACACTGCTATTCGGTGGATTTCTGTGCTCTACAGTGCTCTACTACATTCTGCTTGGCCCTGATGCGACCGGAAATAGTGGCCGCGGCACTTTACGTTAAGCTATGTTACGTTTGGTTAGGTTACATTGGTGTGGGTTAGGTTTGGTTAACTTAGACTTTCTCTTTATAACCTGTTATTGTATGGACTTCTGCGCTCTGCTCTCCTCTAATATGTTCTGCTTGGATCTGGGGAGGCCTGCAATGATGGCCCCGGCAAGTTACGTTAAGTTAGGCTATATTTGGTTAGGTTACATTAGGTCACGCTATGTTAGCATATCTTCGACATTTGTGCTATTAAATAGCAACGGGGAGGATTTGTGGGCTCTACTGTGGTCCACTATATTCTGCTTTGCCCTGGGCGGCCAGAAACTGCTGTACCGGTGCGATGGGTAGAGTTATGTAACGTTTGGTGACGTGAAGACTGGTTTTGTTTGTATAGGGTAGTTCCGGCACTTGCGAAGGGCACTGCTATTCCGTGCACTTCTGCTTTCAACTATGC
>NW_016971209.1:0-266 GCF_001483705.2 Eufriesea mexicana
GGTGGATTTCTGCGCTCTACATTACCCCACTATACTCTACTCGCCTTTGGGCATACCAGCAATAGCAGTCGTGTCCCAGTATGTTGAGTTAGGTTACGTTCGGTTAGGTTAAGTTAAGGATATGTTTTGTTGGGATGGCTCTGATTTGTGTGCTATACACTGCTTTTCGGTGGATTTCTGCTCTCTACTGTACTCTCCTACACTCTGCTGGGCTCTCCCGATGCTAGCAATGGGGGTCTCTGCTAGTTGGGTATAGCAACTTTTCG
>NW_016971210.1:0-882 GCF_001483705.2 Eufriesea mexicana
AATCTGGATGGAAAATTCAATTTTATTGACATTTTCGACTAACATCGTGGTGAGCTAACTTTCCTGCATAAATAAGGAGGAAAGATATCATTGGCGTGCTATAGCCATTTCAATGCCCTGGAATCTGGCTGGAAAATCCAATTTTACTAACATTTTCGACTAATATCGTAGTTAGCTGCCTTTTTTGTATAAATCAGGTGGAAAGATTCTATTGGCGTGCAATAGCCATTGCAGTGCTATAGAATCTGGATGGGAAAATCAATTTTATTGACATTTTCGACTAATATCGCGGTGAGCTAACTTTCTTGCAAAAATAAGGAGGAAAGGAGGAAATGTTCTTTTGGCGTGCTATATCCTTTACAATGCTATAGAATCTGGCTGGAAAGTTCAATTCTATTAACATTTTCGTCTAATATCGTGGTGAGCTAACTCCCATGCATAGGTAAGGAGGAAAGACACTTTTGGCGTGCTACAGATATTGCATTGCTGTAGAATCTGGCTGGAAAATTCAATTTTATTGACAGTTTCGACTAACATCGTGGTGAGCTATCTTTTTTGTTAAAATAAGGAGGGTAGATTCCACTGGCGTGCTATAGCCATTGTATTTCTATGGTGTCTGGCTGGAAAATTCAATTTTATTTACATTTTCTACTAGTATCGTGGTGAGCTATCTTTCTTGCATAAGTATGGGGGAATGATCCTTTTGGCGTGCTATAGCCATCGCAATGATAATGAATGTGGTTAGAAAATTCAATTTTAATGACATTTTCGACTAATATCTAGGTGAGCTACCGTTCTTGCATAAATAAAGTGGAAAGATACTACTGGCGTGCTATAGCCATTGTATTGCTATAGTATCTGGCCGGAAAATTCAATTTTATT
>NW_016971211.1:0-1017 GCF_001483705.2 Eufriesea mexicana
AATGCATCCATACATACATCCATGCATACATAAAAACGTACGTCCACCCTTCCACCCATCCATTAATCCATCCAAACATAAATCCATCCATCCATACATACATTCATCCATACATCCCCACATCAATACATCCATAAATGCATCCATTCGTACGTCCATCATTCGATACATCCATCCATCCATACATCCATACATTCATATATCCATACGTACCTACATCCATACAACCATACATTCATGCATCCATTCACCTGTACATCAATACATACATCCATAATCCACACATACATCCATGCATACATCCATCCATCCACACACCCATACATCCATAAATCCTTACATCCATACATATATACATCCATACATTCATACATACGTACATCCGTCCATCCATACCTCAATCCATCCATACATACATCCATACATGCGAACATCCATGCACCCGTACATTCGTTCATCCATACCTCAATCCATCCATACATGCATCCACCCGTCCAACCGATCTTCCTTACAAACATCCATCCATACATCCATCTTTACATACATCCATCCATCTATACATCCACCCATCCATACATCAATCGAAGCATACTTCCACCATCCATACAAGAACCCTTCCATACTCCCATCGATCCATACATCTATCCATCCATTCATCCACCCATCCATACATTAATACATCCACACATCCATAAATCAATCCATCCATACATCCACCCAACCATACATACATCCATACATACATCTATACATACATCCATACTTGCATCCAACCAAACATCCAACCAGTGATACAACCAGCCATCTATACATACATACAGATACACATCCATACATCCATACATCCGTACATCCATACATTCGTGCATCCATACATTCGTTCATCCATTCAGACATACATCCATACCTGCATACATCCACACATACATCTATACACACCCGTACATACGTCCTTCCATCCGCCCATCCATAAGTCCATTCATCCACCAATCCATTAATCCATTCAATCATAGATCC
>NW_016971212.1:0-632 GCF_001483705.2 Eufriesea mexicana
ACTAGAAAATTCATTTTTATTGATATTTTCGACTAATATCGTGGTGAGCTAATTTTTATACATGAATAAGTAGGAAAGATTCTATGGTCATACTATAGCCATTGCAATGCTGTAGAATCTGACTGGAAAATTCAATTTTATTGACATTTTCGGGTAATATCGTGATGAGGAAATTTCGTTGCATAAATAAGGAGGAAAGATACTATAGGCATGCTATAGAATCTGACTGGGAAATTCATTTTTACTGACATTTTCGATTCTATCGTTGTGAGCTTAGTTTTTTGCATAAATACGGAGGAAAGATTCTATTGGCATGTAATAGCCATTGCAATGCTATAGAATCTGACTGGAAAACTCAATTTTAATGACATTTTAGACTCATATCGCGGTGGGCTAATTTTGTTGCATAAATAAGAAGGAAAGATTCTATTGGCATGTAATAGCCACTGCAATGCTATAGAATCTGACAGGAAAATACAATTTTATTGACATTTCCCACTAGTATCGTGGTGCGGTAATTTCGTTGCATAAATAAGGAGGATATATTCTATTGGCATGCTATAGCCATTGCAAAGCTATAGAATCTGACTGGGAAATTCATTTTTATTGACATTTTCGTCAAATAACGTGGT
>NW_016971213.1:0-3507 GCF_001483705.2 Eufriesea mexicana
CATCCACCAACAGAGTGCTCTCTGCGTTGGAGTAGTCTATTCAATGATCATTTAGATTATATAACAATTCTACAATGGCAGATGACATATACATTATTGCACGAAATATTACAAACTGAGAACACAGTACTGAGCACAGCCAACATCACGGTACTGTAGCCGTTGGAATAATTCGTTCACTGATGCCTTAAATCCCGCAGCGACCCTAGAGTAACCATTGAATACATTAGTTAACGCAAGGGTTATTTACTGCTGACAGTACGGTACCTAGAACACCCACCGGCAATGCGCAGTATCCATTGGATTAATTTCTTCTCTGATGATATACGTTCTATTGTAATTCTAGAATAATGAAGGTATTGAAAACTCATAGCCGGAGATATTAGCAATTGACAATACAGTGCTGAGTATGGCCACCTACACTATCCCATATCCATTGAGTTAATCAGTTCGCTGATCATCAAATTCCTTAACAATTGACGAATGTTCAATTAATACTGCAATTGTCGCTATTGAGATTGACAAAAACGCGATGCCGTACTGAGTGTAGCCATCAAAAGATTACTGAAGCCATTGGTGGAGTTTGTTCACAGGATGATCTATGTTCCACGGTATTTCCAGAATAATCCACAGATATTGCTGTTACGGCTAGAGATGTTTACGATTGCCTACACGATACTTAGCATATCCACCAACACAGCGCTATAGCGGTTTCATTAATTTGCTCACAGACGATCTAATCCTCACAGCAGTTCTAGAGTAATGAATATATTGTGCAGTTATGTCTAGAGATATTTGCAATTGACAGTGCTATTCTGGGTACATCTACCAGTAGAGCACTGTAGCCGTTGGATTAATATTTTCGCTGATCACTTAATTTCTACAACAATTCCAGAATGAGCAATGGGTAGACCAAATTTCGCTAGAAACATTGACGATTGTTAATACGGTAGGGGGCATATCCATCTACATAATGCTATAGCCATTGAATTAATCTGTTCGCTGAAGCTTCAACCTCTGCAGCAGTTCTAGAATGATCAAAGGTTCAATCAGATATGCCTGTAGATACGATCATTTGAAAATGCAATACTGAGTGTGGAAATTATCTGTGCTTCAGCCATTGTACTAACCATTCCTCTGATCATGTATTTTATATTGCATTTCTACAATTATCAGAATATAGATCAATTTCAGTCAGAGACATTGGCAATTGAATGTACAGTACTGAGCACGCACATCTGCGGACTACAATTGTCATTCGAAAAGACCATTCACTGATCACCTAGCTTCTACAGCAATACCTGACCATACTACGTCATTCTACTGTCATTCTGCAGTTGCTGGCGGAATAAAACGTTCAGCGAACAGATTAATTCAATTGCTAAAGTATTGTGTAGATGGCTAGACTCAGTACTGTATTGTCATTTGTCAATACAACTACATATATATGATGTATCCGTTGATCATTCAAAAATTGCTATAGAGCTTAAATCATCAGTGAAAAGAATAATACAACGACAACTGTGCTGTGTTGGTGGGTGTACAACGTACTTTTCTGTCAATTGTAAATACCTCTAGCCATACCTGATCTGTACATTGATTATACTAGGATTGCTGTAGAATTTAAATCCTCAATGGGAAGATTAACCAAACGCCTACAGTACAGTGATGATGGCTGTAAAGTATACTGTGCTGTCAATTGCTAATAATTCGAGAGACGGTGGACCTGCATTTCTCGGTCCTGTGTTGCTGTGGACTATACAACAGGAGTGAACAGAATAATCCAACGACAAGAGTGATCAGTTGGAAAGTGTACTAGATACTGTACTGTCAATTGTAAATGTCACTAGTCACAGCCGCACGATACGTAGGTTATTCTAGAATATCTTTCGAATATACATTATTATTGAACAAAACATTCCAACGGCTACAGTACTGCTGTGACTGCTATACCCAGTGCTGTGTCATCAATTGATAATATCTCGAGGGTTAATGGATCTGCTTTTTGTAAGTATAGAATAGCTAAAAAATCTGAATCATCATTGGGCAGATTAATCTGATCAGTACCATACATTGATTTTTTCGGAATTGCTTTGGAATTTACTGCATCAGTGAACAAAGTATCCCAATGGCTACGGTACAGTGATAATAGCTGTACTCAGTACAGGGTTCAAAATTGTTAGTAACACGTAGGATAATGATTGGCATTTGAACTCTGGAGTAACTACAATCTCAAAAACATTTTTGAACATATTAATCCAACGGCATCAGTGCTCTCTTGGTAGATGTACAATTTACCGCACTGTGAATACCAAACATAACTAGACATAACCGTAGTATACACATTTTACTCAAGAATTACTTAGGAATTTTTATCATCAGTGATCAAAGTAGTCCATTGTTTACATTACTGTGATGATGAATGTAATCAGCACTGCGTTACCAATAGATAATATCTCGAGGGTCAGTGGATCTGTATTTTGTCATTCCAGAATTGTTATACAACTTAAAGCATAATTGAACAGATTAATCCAACCGCTAGAGTGGTACGATGGGGGATGTAATAGGTACTGTACGGTCAACTTTAAATATTTCAAGCCATACCGTTATATGCGTTCAATACATCAGAATTCCTTTAGAATTTACATAATCTGCAAAAATGTTATTCAACGTCTACAATAATGTGATGATGGCTGTATCCTCTACTGTGTCGTCAGATTCTAATGTCCAGAAGGATACGGGTTCTGCATTTATCGATGTGGAATTGATGAAGAGTGTACATCGTATATGAGCAGATCAATGCAACGGCAACAGTGATCTGTTGGAAGATGTTCTAAATGCCGTACTGTCAATTGTTAATATAACTAGTCGTAACCGCACTATATAAACGTTTCTTTTGGATCACCCTCGAATATACATGATCAGTGGTCAAAGTAGTCCATCGTCTACATTACAGTGATGATGGCTGTTCTCATTACAGTGTTGTCGGCATTTAATATCTCGAGGTATAGTGGACCAGTATCTTGTCATTCTAGGAATGTCATAGAGTTGAAATCGTCACTGAACACAACAATGCAACGGCCACAGTGCAATGTTGGTGTATGTAATATGTACCGCAACGTCAATTCGAAATGTTTCAAGCCACAAAGGTTATATACATATATAATTCCAGAATTGCAATGGTATTTAAATCTTCGGTGAACAAGGCTGTCCAACGTCTAGAGGACTGTGACGAAGGCTGTACTCGGTACTTCGTTGTCAATTGTTAATATCTCGAGGGATAAACGATCTGTCCTTTGTCACTATAGAATTGCTATGAGATAGATGTCATCATTGAGCTGGATAGTACAGCGGCCGCAGTGCTCCGCTAGTGGATGTGCTAAGTACCGTACTGACAAATGTAAGTATTTCTAGCCATAGAACATTGATTATTTCGGAATTGCTTCGTAGCATATATCATCGGTGAACAACGCTCTGCAACGCCTACATTACTGTGATGATGGCTGT
>NW_016971214.1:0-476 GCF_001483705.2 Eufriesea mexicana
GTATCCCAACCTTACGCCCCGCGACAACTAATTCTGACTCCTCCACAGCGCCAAGCAGAAAATATTAGAGCACAGTAGAGCGCAAAAAACCGCTGACAACAGTGTATAGCACAAAAGTCAAGACTACACTGTCCTAACCTCTCCAAACGTAACATAACCGAACGTAGCATAACCCACACTAACGTGTCGAGGCCACTATTGCTGGCCTCCCCTAAGCCAAGCAGAACATACTACGGCACAGCAGAGCGCAGAAGTCAACCGCATTGCAGTTTATGCCGCAAGAGTCAAGCATGCCCTGACCTAAGCTCACCTAACCTAACCTTACCCATACGTAGTGTAGCACAACGTAAAGTGACGAAACCAATGTTGTTGGACTTCCTATAGCCAAACAGAACAGACTAGAGCACATTGGATCATTGATTTCCACCGAGTAGCAGTGAATAGCACAGAAGTAAGAGTAGTCTATCCTAACCTAG
>NW_016971215.1:0-941 GCF_001483705.2 Eufriesea mexicana
CCAATTGTAGCATACCAAAACGCAACTTAACTCAACACAACGTGCAGCGACCGCCATTACTGGAAACCTCAGAGTCGTGCAGAGAATGTTAGAACAAGGTAGAGCGCAGGAATTCACGGAAGAGCAGTGTGTAGGACAAAAGTCGAAGGTAACCTGACCAAACCTTACCCAACCTAACACAACCAGAAAGAAATAACAAAACCTAACTTGCTGCAAGCACTATTGTTGGCGTCCCTAGGGACAAGCAGAATATGATAGAGCACAGTGGAGCCCAGAAGTCCATAGGCTAGCCGTGTTGAGCACAAAAGTCAAAGAACCCTATCCTAACCCAAGGTTGCCTATCTACACCGAACGCAATCTAACTCAATCAAACCGCCTGCGACCTGTACTGCTGTTCTCCAAAGAACCAAACCGAGCATAATAGAGGAGAGCAGAGCGCAGAAACCCATAGAACTGCAGTGCAAAGCAGAAGAGTCGAAGCCACCTGAACCTATCCCTAGCTAACCTAACGTAGCCAAACGCAGCATAAACAACCCTATCGTGCTGCCGCCACTATTGCTGTCCTCCCCAGAGACGGGCAGAACATATCAGTGGTGAGTAGAGCGCAGAAATCCATGGAATAGCGGTCTAAAACGGAAAAGTCAAAGATATACAAACCAGACCGAGGCAAACATATCCAAACCTCACATAGCAAGCTAAACATAACGTACCGCGAACACAAATGCTGGCCTCTACGGGGTCAAGCGGATTGAAATAGAGCGCAGTAGAGGGAAGCAATCCACCGAATAACAGTGTATAGCACGAAAGTCAAAGCGAATCTAACCAGACATAGGCTAACGTAACCTAACCAAACAATCCACCGAATAACAGTGTATAGTACGAAAGTCAAAGCGAATCTAACCAGACATAGGCTAACGTAACCTAACCAAACGTAACCTAAC
>NW_016971216.1:0-1271 GCF_001483705.2 Eufriesea mexicana
AAAGGAACACAGTCGCCGCTAGATTAACATATTCACTGCTGATTTGAATTACCTAATAATCCTAGAATGATAACATTGCGATCCGTTATCGTTGTAGCCATTAACTATTGACATAACAGGACGGAGAGTTCTATGTATAGTACGGATATTGCTAGGCACGTTTACAGTTGACAGCACGTCACATAGTACGTGCACCGAGCGAGTAATGTAGTCGAGCATCAGTCTGTACAAGAATGACTTAGATTCTGTAGCAATTCTAGAATGGCAGATTACGGATACATTACAACACAATGCACTAACGATTTGAATAGCATGCTGGGTACAGCTATCATCACAGATCTATAGCCATTGTACTAATTTGTTAATGTGTATAAGAATTTCAGAGAAAACCTAGAATAATAAACGTATAGGACAATTGAGGCCACGAGTACTAAAAAATATCATTACGGAACATACTACATCCACCAACCGAGCACTATAGCCGCAGTATTATTATATTCTACGGCAACAGTGGTATAGTCATCGTGTGGTACGGCCACAAACATTTACAATTCACAGTACGGTACTTGGTATGACCACCAACACAGCACAATAGGCGTTGGTATAATGACTTCACTGATGCCACGAACTCTACAACAACTCTGGAGTTTTCAAAGAATAGGTAATATATAATAATATATCGGTGGTGACAGTGGCGATTGAAAATAAAGTACTGAATGTAGCCATCTAAACAAGGATTTAGGTATTTTATTAATCTGTTCGATGATCATGTAAATTCTGCAGCAATTGTAGAATGTTCAACGGATACAAAAATTGTCACAGGCGAAGTTGTATGCCAGTACAGTACTGAGTATAGCCACCAAGAGTGCACTGTTGACGTTTGAAAGATCAGGTCTGATTGTCAGGTCTGATCAGGACTGATGACGAAATCTCTGTAGATATTCATGGATTCAAAAGCGATACCAATTATCCCACGAGATATTAACAATTGGAAAATGATCATGAGTACAGCCTTCATCGATGTACTGTGGCTGCTGTCTAAATTTGTTCACTGATGATTTAATTTCCACAGAAATTCAAGAATAATCCACACAAGTCAGTCATGTCTAGCAACTCCTACAACTCAACGTACGTTATGTAGAAGCTCCACCAACAGAGCATTGTTGCCATCGTATTAATTTGTTAACTAGCAGATCAAATTCCACAGATGTTCTGGAATAATCAACGTTCACTACGGCCAGGTCTAGGAATATGTACAATTGACCGCGAAG
>NW_016971217.1:0-291 GCF_001483705.2 Eufriesea mexicana
AAGGAGGAACGATTCAACTGGCCTTCTATAGCCATTGCAATGCTATAGAATCTGGCAGCAAAATTCAATTTTATTGTCATTTTCGACCAATATCGTGGATAGCTAACTTTCTTCGATAAATAAGGAGGAAAGATTCTATTGACGTGCTGTAGCCATTGCAGTGCTTTAGAATCCGCCTTTAATATTCAATGTTACTGACATTTTCGACTAATATCGTGGTGAGGTAAATTTCTTGTATAAATAAGGAGGAAAGATACTATTGCCGTGCTATAGCCACTACAATGCTATAGA
>NW_016971218.1:0-509 GCF_001483705.2 Eufriesea mexicana
TATGAAGGGTCATACTACGTTCTGTTAGTTTCGTTCAGGCTAAGTTTGGCCAGGATTGCGTCACCTTTTGTCCTATACACAGACACTCGGTGTACTTCTGTGATCTACTCTGCTCTACAATATTCTGCTTGGCCCTGCGCACGCCAGCAATAGTGGTCGCGGCACGTTATGCTGAGATAGGCTACGTTTGACTAGGTTATGTTGGGTTACGTTTGGGTAGGGCAGCATTGACTTTCGTGACATGCACTGTCATTCTATGGACTTCTGCGATCTACTGTGCTCTGCTACCTTCTGCTTTGCTCTGGGGATATTAGGAGCAGTGGCCGCGGCACGTTGCGTAGAGCTATGCTACGCTTGCTTAGCTTACGTTAGGTCAGGTTGGATTAGGAGATTCACGACCTTTGTGCTATACACTGAACTGCATTGCGGTGTATTTCTGCGCTCTGATCTTCTCTAGCACATTCTGCTTGCCTCCGCCGAGGCCAGCAACAGTGTTCTCGTAATGTTAG
>NW_016971219.1:0-774 GCF_001483705.2 Eufriesea mexicana
TAGTGTTAGGCTACGCTTAGTTATGTTGTGTTGGCTTGGGTTAGGCCTCGGTAGGTTAGACTTCTCCGGCAAACACTGCCATTCTATATATTTCTGCGCTCTGCTCTTCACAAATATGTTCTGCTTGGCTCTAGGGAGGCCTGCAATAGTGGACATGGCTTGCTAGTTACAGTTAGGTTGCGTTTGGTTATGTTGCGTCCGGTTAGGTAAGGAGAGGATGGCATTGACCATAGTGCTCTGGTCGCAATTAGGTGGATTCCTGCGCCATACAGTTGCGTCCGGTTAGGTAAGGAGAAGATGGCATTGACCATAGTGCTCTGGTCGCAATTAGGTGGATTCCTGCGCCATACAGCGCTCTAATATTATCAGCATTTCCCAGGGATTGCCAGACATATTGGTCTCGGCACGTTATGTTTGACCACGTTACGCTCGGATGAGCCGGGTGAGGCAAAGTTTGGCGAGGATAGCATGAACTTTTGTGCTGTACACTGTTATATGTTGGATTTCTGCCCTCTACTGTGCTCTAGTATCTACTAGTGCTTCTAGTCTAGTAGTCTCTGGCGAGGGCAGCAATACCCGGTTTGACATGTTATGCTTTGTTATGCTACGTTCGTTTACGTGCCGTTGGTTTGGGTTAGGCTTGGGTAGCTATGAAGGTTCTGATATACACTGGCGTTCAAAGGTTTTCTGCGTTGTACTCTCCACTGACGTGATCCGCTTGACTCTGGGGAGGCTAGCAGTAGTGGCCGCGGCACGTTTATTTGAGTTGGGTTA
>NW_016971220.1:0-945 GCF_001483705.2 Eufriesea mexicana
ATGGACGTATGTACGGATGTGTGTATATATCTATGTGTGGATGTATGGATATATGGATGTATGGATGTGCTGATGGACGGATGTATGGATGCATGAATGTTTGGATGGCTGGATCTATGATTGGATGTATTTATGGTTGGGTGGATGAATGGATTTATGGATGGGTGGATCGATGGATGTATGTACGGATGTGTGTATAGATGTATGTATGGATGTATGGATTTATGGATGTATGAATGTAAATGTATATATGTGTGAATGTACGAATGTATGGATGTACGGATGTATGGATGCAGGGATCTCTATATGTATGGTTGTATGGATGGCTGGATGTATGAGTGGATGGACGTACGTGTGGATGTATGTATGGATGTATGTATCGACGTATGTACGGATGTATATATGGTTGTAAGATGGATGGATGTAACGAATGGTAGACGTACGAATGGAATGATTTATGGATGTGCGGCAGTGTGGATTTATGTATGTATGGATGGATGTATGAATGTATGAATGTATGGATGTACATATGTATGGATGTACATATGTATGGATGTATGGATTGATGGATGTATGGATGAATGGAGGTGCGGGTGTATGGACTTTTGCATGTATGGATGCATGAATGTATGGATGTATGAATGGATGGATGTGTGGATGGATGGAAGGATGGATGTATGGATGTATGGATGTTTGCATGTATGGAAGTATGTATGTACGAATGTATGGATGTAAGAATGTATGGATGTATGCATGTATGGATGTATGGATGTATGAATGTATGGCCGCATTTGCGTTATGGATGTACGGATGTATGTATGCATAGATGTATGGATGTAAGATTATTTGGATGTACGGAGGCATGGATGTATGTATGTGTGTGTGGACGAATCGATGGGTGAATGGACGGAAGAATGGATGTATGTATGAATGCTTGTATGAATG
>NW_016971221.1:0-317 GCF_001483705.2 Eufriesea mexicana
GCACTAGTATGCTCTACTTGGCTCTGGGGAGCTCAGCAATGGTGGTCTCAGCACGTTAGGTTGGTTTATGTCACGTTTGGCTATGTTCAGGTAGAAGAGCTTTGATATTTGTGGTCTGCAGTGCTAATCGTTGGATTTTTGCCCTCTACTGCGCTCTAATATTTTCTGCTTGGCTCTGAGGGTGACAGCAATAGTGGTCTCGGAACGTTAGGCTGAGTTATGTTACGTTAGGTGAGGCTAAGTTCGGTCAGGATTGCCCCGACTTTCTTGCTACACGCTGTTATGCGTTGAATTGCTGCGGTCTACCTTGCTCTGCT
>NW_016971221.1:438-653 GCF_001483705.2 Eufriesea mexicana
CTGAGGTTATATGGATTGCAGCCCACTACTCTCCTCTAATATGTCCTGCTCGGTTCCGGGGAGACCAACAATAGCTATTGCGGCACGCTATGCTCAGTTAGGCTTCGTATGGTTATGTGTGATTTAGTCAGCTTATGCCTGACATCTTCGAACGTTGTGCCATACACCGCAGTGCGGCGGAGTTCTGCGCTCTACTCTACTCTAGTACGTTCTAT
>NW_016971222.1:0-1782 GCF_001483705.2 Eufriesea mexicana
GCAATGTAGAACTCTCAAATAGTCTGAATAGCAGTGTATAGCTCAAAAGTCAAACACATCCTATCAAAGCCTAACCAAACCTAGCCTTAACAAAAGTAGCATAACTCAATCTACCATGCCACGACCACCATTGCTGTCCTCGCCAGATTCTAACAGAGTATAGTAGAGCACAGTACAGCGCAGAAAGCCACCGGATGGCAATGTACACCACAAAAGTCAAAGACATCCTTACCAAACCTGACCGTACCCAAGCAACACGAACGTAGAACAACTAAACCTAGCTAGCCGAGACCTGTATTGCACCGGCAGAGCCAAGCAGGACGTATTAGAGCAGAGCAGAGCGCAGATAGCAGAAAAACTTGGAGCGCAGGAATCCACCGAACAGCGGTGTATAGTACAAGGGTTAAAGCTACCTCCTCCTAACATAGCCAATCTTAAAATAACCAAGTGTAACCTGACGCAACCTAACGTGCCGTAACCATGAATGTTGGCACCCGCAAAGTCAAGCAGAACATATTAGTTTATAATAGAACGCAGAAATCCATACAACTGCAGCGTATATACGAAAAGCCTAAGCTACCAAAGCCTAACCCAATCCAACAGGACCTAATCGACCATAGCCTAACTAAACATAACTTTCCGCGATCGCTATTGCTGGACTCCATACGGCCAAGCGGAATATTGTAGAATTAAGTAGAGCGTAGAAATACACCGAATAACGGTGTAAACCACGAAAGTCGAATCCACCCACACCTAACCCAAGCTAACATAGTGTAGCCAAATGTGGCCTAACTAAACAAAGCGGGCCGAGACTACTATTACTGGCCTCCCCAGGGTCGAGCAAATTACACTGGAGCAGAGTGGACCGCAGCCACCCGCCGCATTGGAGTGTAAATCAGAAAAGTAAAAGATATCCTCACCTAACCTGGCCTAATGTAACACAATCGAACTTAATCAATCCCAATCTAACGTGCCTAACCCACTATTGCTGGCCTCCCCATCGCCAAGAAGGGCGTATTACAGGAGAGTAGTATGCAGAGGTCCATATGATGGCAGTGTATGTTACGAAAGTGAAATATATACCAACCTACACCAATCAAACTTAATACCAGTTTATAGCAGAGAAGACAAAGCAATCCTATCCTATCCTTACCAAACGCAACATAAGCAGACGTAACGATATCCAAACCTGCCACGACCGCTACTGCTGGCCTCACGAGAGCTAAGCGGAGTATAGCAGAGCAACGTAGAAAGCTGAAATCGTCCGAATGGCAGTGTACAGCAAAAGAGTCAGAGCTGTCTCTGCCAAACTTAACCAAACATAACCTAACAAAGCTTAACATAACTTAACCTGACGTGCCGAGAGAACTGTCTCTGGCGCCCACGGGGACAAGCAGAACATCCAGAAATCCATAGGAACGCAGTGTACAGCAGAAAAGTCAAAAATATACAAGCCTACCCAAACTAACATAACCTAACCCGTCGTAGGAAAACTCAACGTAACGAGCCGCGACCACTATTGCTCGCAACCCGAAAGTCGAGCGAGGTATAGCAGAGCAATGTAGGGCGCAAAAATGCGCAGAATGGCAGTGTATGGCACAAAAGTCAAAGCTACACTATCCTAACTAAACCAAACGTAACCTAAGAGAACGCTGCCTAACACAAGCTGTCGTGCCGAGACCACCATTGCAGTCCTCCCCAGTCCCGAGCAGAGAACATTAGAGCACAGTAGAGCGCAGAAATCCAAAGTATAGCGGTGTATGGCACAAAAGTCAATGCCAT
>NW_016971223.1:0-867 GCF_001483705.2 Eufriesea mexicana
GTTTACGTTTGGTTTGTCCAGTTTAAGTCATGTTAGGTCCGGATATGTTTAACATGCGTGCTACACACTGCTATATGAAGGCCTCCTGCACTGCAATTTGCGCCAGTATATTCTGCTTGTCGCTGGGGAGACCAACAACAGTAGTCCCGGCACGTGATATTAAGATAGCTTATGTATGATACAGACTGCTGTTCTGTGTTTTCCAGCGTTCTACATTGCTTTAATGCGCACTGCTCGAAACGTGGGAGACCAGCATTAGTTGCAGCGGCACGTTAGGTTGGGTTATGTTACGTTTGGATATGTCACGATTCGTTAGGTTCGGAGAGGATAGCTTTGACTTTTGTACTGTAAACTGCAATGCTGGAGACTTCTGCGCTCTACTGTGCTCTACTATATTTTGCTTTCCTCTGGGGCCGCCCGTAATGGTGGTCTCGGCACTTCTACTATATTTTGCTTTCCTCTGGGGCCGCCCGTAATGGTGGTCTCGGCACTTCTGTTTGGGAGAGTTTACGATTGGAAAGGTCAGGTTAGCTTTGGCTAGGTTGGAGTCGCTTCGACTTTTCAGCAGTACGCTGCGCTCCTATGGGTTTCTCCCATCTACTCTTCTGTATTGTGCTCCGCCTGGCAATGTAGACGCCAGCTACAATAGTTGCGGCATGTTGTGCTGGGATAGATTACGTTTGGTTGTGTTACGTTTGACTTAGTTAGGATGTGGTAGCTTTGACTATTGCGCTATGCACTGCGTTTCTATGGATTTCTGTGCTCTACTCCCCCTACTATGTTTCGCTTGTGTGTGGGGAGGCCAGCAATAGTATTCGTGGCACGACAGGTTATGTCAGGTGTCGTCAGGTTAGGTTAAGTTTGGTT
>NW_016971224.1:0-937 GCF_001483705.2 Eufriesea mexicana
ATTGATGTACAGATGTGTGGATGCATGAATGTATGCTTGTATGCATGTATCTATGCATGTTTGCATGGACGTATGGATGGATGTATGCATGGGTGAGTGGGAAGATGTGTGTATGGATGTATGTATGCACGAATGTACATGTGTATGTATGGATATGTGTAATGATGTAAGTATGGATGTATGGATAGGTGGATGTATTGATTTTTGTATGGATGTATGGTTCGACGGGTGTGTGGATGGGTGGATATATGGGTGGATGGATGTATGGATGTATGTATGTATGGTTGTATGAATGTATGGATGATACGGATGTATGGATGCATGGATGTATATATGTATGGATGTATGGATGAATGGATGAATGAATGGACGGATGTATGGATGGAGAGATGTGTGGATCGATGGAAGTGTGGATGCGTGCTTGTATGGGTGGATGGATGTATGGTTCGGTGGATGTATGGATGGGTGGATGGATGGATGGATGGAAGTATGGCAAGATGGATGTATGGATGGATGTATGTATGGATGATTGGTTGTATGGATGGATGGATGAAAGGATGGATGTATGGATGGATGGAGGTATGGATGGATGGATTTATGGATGTACGGATTTATGAATGCATGGACGTATGATTAGACGGATGTACGGTTGGTTGGATGAATGGACGTAACGTATGGATGTATGAATTTATGTATGTATATATGTATGTATGTATGTATGGATGTATGGATGTGTGGATGTATGGATGTATTGATTTACGAATGTATGGATGTACGGATGTGTAGATGTATAGCTGTATATATGTATGGATGTATGGACGGATGGAAGTGTCGACGGATGGGAGTACGGATGGTAACATTTATGGATGTATGAATGTATGAATGTATGGATGTACGAATGAATGGATGTACGGATGTATGGACGTATGGATGTGTG
>NW_016971225.1:0-744 GCF_001483705.2 Eufriesea mexicana
ACATTATGGGGTGGTAGAACGCAGAAATCCAAAGAATCGCTGTGTACATGGGAAAAGTCGAAGATGTCCAAACCTAACCCAAACCATCAGAACATAGCTGAACATGGCCTATTTCAACCTATCGTGCTGTGACCACTATTGCGGCCATCCCCAAAGACGAGCAGGACATGCTAAAGCACAGCGGAGCGCAGGAATCCTACGAATATCTGTGCACAGCACAAAAGTTAAAGCTACCCTGTCCAAACATAGCCTGACCCTATCCGACCGAACACAACCTGACTCAATGTAGTTTGCTGAGACCACTGTTGCTGACATTCCCAGATCCAAGCTGAAAACATTAAAGAAATGTAGGGCACGCATAGCCACGTAATAGCAAGCTATGGCACTAATGACAAAGGTAACCCTTCCTACCTCAACCAACCCTAAAATAACCAATCTTAACCTAACTCAACCTAACATGCGGCAAACACCATTGCTGGTCTCCCCAGTGGAAAGCAGAAGTTATTAGTCTAGAGCAGTTCGTCGAACTCCATAGAATCGCAGTGTTTACCAGAAAAGTCTAAGCTACCCAAACCTAACGAAACCATCAGAACATAAGCAAGCATAGCGCCACTCAACCTACCATGATGCCGCTATTGTTGCGCTCCCCAGAGCCAAACCGGACATACTAGGGCACAGTAGAGCGCAAAAATTCACCGAATAGCAGTGCACAGCATGAAAGTTAAAGCTATCCTAGCCAAACTT
>NW_016971226.1:0-552 GCF_001483705.2 Eufriesea mexicana
ATCCTCCTTATATATGCGAGAAAGTTAACTCACCACGTTATTAGCAGGAAATGTCAATAACATTGAATTTTCCATGCAGATACTATAGCATTGCAATGGCTATAGCAGGAAAAAAGGATCTTTCCTCCTTACTAATGCAAGGAACTTTGCTCAACTCGCTATTAGTTGAAAATGTCAATAAAATTTAATTTTCCAACAAGATTCTATAGCATTGCAATGGTTATAGTTTGCCAATATAATCCTTCCGCCATGTTTATGCAAGAAAGTTAGCTCACCACGGTATTAGTCGAAAATGTCAATAAAATTGAACTTTCCAGCCAGATTCTACTCCATTGCAATGGCTATAGCACGCCAAAGGGATCTTTCCTCCATACTTATGCAAGGAAGATAGCTCACCACGATATTAGTCGAAAATGTTAATAAAATTGAACTTTCCAGCCTGATTCTGCAGCAATGCAATGGCTATAGCATGCCAAAAGGATCTTCCCCCCTTACTTATGCAAAGCAGTCGGCTCACCACGATAGTAGTCGAAAATGTCAAAAAAATTGAAT
>NW_016971227.1:0-656 GCF_001483705.2 Eufriesea mexicana
CAGTAGAGCACAGAATTCCACCGAAAAGCGGTCAATAGCGCAAAAGTTAAAGCCGTACCTTTCTAACATAACAAATCATAACATAACCAAACGCAACACAACCCAACATAACTTGCCGAGACCACTATTGCTGGCCTTCGCTGTGGCAAGCAGAACGCATTGGAAGACTGTAGATCGCTGATATCCACCAAAAAACAGTGTATAGAGCAAAAGTTAAGGACATGGATTCCTACACTAGCCAATAGCAACATAACAAAGCTTGACGTGCCCCGACCACGAATGGTGGCCTCTCCAGAGGCAAGCAGAATATGCTACTGCACAGTAGAGCGCAGAGTTCCTGCGAAAAGCATTTCATACCACAAAAGTCAAAGATACCTTATCCAAACTTAACCAAACCCAACACAACCAAACGTGACTTGTATCAAACAAACGTGCCACGACCAACGTTGACGGCCTCCCAGAGACAAGCAGAACACATTTGAGAACAGTGGAACGCAGGAATGAACCGAATAACAGTGTGTAGCACAAAAGTTGGAGCTATCCTTTGCTAACGTAAACAATCGCTTCATTACCAAACGTGACCTGACAAAGGATAATATCCCGAAGACATTATTGCTGTCCTCCCCAGGGCCAAG
Organism: Eufriesea mexicana; assembly: GCF_001483705.2. NCBI lineage: Eukaryota > Metazoa > Arthropoda > Insecta > Hymenoptera > Apidae > Eufriesea > Eufriesea mexicana. Next base: position 636 of record NW_016971227.1, read on the forward strand.
TAGTACATATTAGAGGAGAGT
>NW_016971228.1:0-256 GCF_001483705.2 Eufriesea mexicana
TTCTATAGCATTGCAATGGCTATAGCACGCCAATAGGATCTTTCCTCCTTATTTATGTAAGGAAGTTGGCTCACCACGATATACGACGAATGTCAATAAAGTTTAATTTTCCGTCCAGATTATATGTTATTGCAATGGCTATAGCACGCAAATATAATCGTTCCTCCCTATTTATGCAAGAAAGTTAGCTCAACACGATATTAGTCGAAACTGTATATATAATTATATTTTCCTGCCAGATACTATAGCACTGCAA
>NW_016971229.1:0-1334 GCF_001483705.2 Eufriesea mexicana
GATACCCTTGACTTTTGTGCTATACGTTGCTATTTGGTTGCCTTCTGCGCTCTATTGTGCTCTACCCTGCTCGGCTCTGGGGAGACCAGCATTATTTGTCGTGGCTCGATAGGGTACGTTAGGTCACGTTTGGCTATGTTACGTTTGGTAATGTTAGGATAAGGCAGCTCTGACTTTTACGCTGCACACCGCTATTGGATGGATTCCTGCACTCCACTGTGCTCTATTATATTCTGTTGGGCTCTGCGGAGGCCAGCAGTGTTCGTCTCGGCACGTTAGTCTGGGTTACGCTGCGTTTTGTTATGTTACGTTTGGTTACGTTAGGTTATGATATCTTTGGCTATTGCGCCTTGCACACATGTGCGGCGGATTTCTGCGCTCTTCTGTGCCCTAGTGTGATAGTTTGCTCTGGGAATACCGGAAATAGCTGCTGCGGCGCATTACGTTTGTTAGGTTACGATTGGCTAGGTTAGGCTTGCATGGGATAGGTTTGCAAATCCTTGACGTTAGGGCCATACGCTGCCTCACCGAGGAACTCTGCGTACTACTCCCCTCCGATATTACCAGCTTGGCGGTGGGGAGGCCAGCAGCAGTGGGATAGGCACGTTGTGTTTGGATTGGTTACGTTCGGTAAGGTTAGCTTAGTTTGTGCTTGTTCTGGGAAGCACTGACCTTTGTGCTATACACTGCTATACGCTGAATTTCTGCTCTCTACTGTGCTCTAGTATGTTCTGCTTGCCTCTGTGGAGGCCAGCTATGATGGCCTCGGCACGCAAGTGAGATTCATGTTACACATGGCTTGGCTAGGTTCGGATAGGTTTGGTTAGTATGGTTTTGACTTTTGCGCTATACACAGCCTTTAGTTCGATATCTGTGCACTGCGTTGCTCTACTAGCGTCTGCTTGTCTCTGGGAAGGCTAGCAATAGTGGCAGTGGCACGTTTGGTTCAGCTACGCTACGTTTGGTTTGGTTGGGCTACGATATGTTTGGCTAGGGTTGCTTTTACTCTTGTGCTCTAAACTGCTATGCGGTGCACTTCTACGCTCTACTGTAGTATATCCTGCCTGGATATGTGGAGCCCAACTGTAGTGGCCTCGGCAAATTAGGCTGAGGTACGTTGTGTATTGTTGTGCTACGTCTGGTTAGGTTAGTGGAGGACGGCTTTGACTTTCGCGCTATACACCGCAATTCGGTGGATTTCTCGTTGCAACTGTGCTCTGATATGCCCTGCTTTGCTCTGGGGCGGCTATAAATGGTAGCCGTCGCTCGTTAGGTCTAGTTGCGTTACGTTTAGTTAGGTTATGCTAGCATGGGCTAGGTTTGGATATCCTTGA
>NW_016971230.1:0-356 GCF_001483705.2 Eufriesea mexicana
ATGTCAGGTCAGGTCAGGTCAGTTCCGGTAAGGTCAGGCCAGGACAGAACATGTCTGGTCAGGCCAGGTCAGTTCAGGTCAGATCACTTCAGATCAGATCATGTCAAGTCAGGTCAAGTCATATCCGGTCAGGCCAGGCAAGGAAGGGTCTGGTCAGGTCAGGTCAGGTCATGTCAGGTCAGGTCAGTGAGATTACGCCAGTTCATGTCAGTTCAGATCGGGCCAGGTCAGGCAAGGTCAGGTCAAGTTTGGTCCGGTCATGTCAGTTCAGATCAAGTCAGGTCAGGACAGGTCAGGTCAGGTCAGGCCAGGTCAGTCCAGGCGAGGCCAGGTCGTGTGAGTTCAGGTCAGGTCAG
>NW_016971231.1:0-227 GCF_001483705.2 Eufriesea mexicana
GGATATTTCCTCCTTAATTGTGCACGATAGTTAGGTCTCCACGATATTGGACCATAATGTCAATAAAATTTTGTTTTCCAGCCAGATTGAGCTGCATCGCAATGGCTATAGCACTCCAGAAGCATCTTTCCTCCTTACTTAGGGAAGGAAGTTAGCTCACCACGATATTAGTAGAAAATGATAATAAAATTGAATTTTCCAGGACGATTCTATAGCATTGCAATGGC
>NW_016971231.1:249-784 GCF_001483705.2 Eufriesea mexicana
ATCTTTCCGCCTTATTTACGCAAGAAAGATAGTTAACCACGATATTAGTCGAAAATGTCAATAAAATTAAATCTGCCAGGCACATTCTATAACATTGCAACGGTAATAGCACACCAGAAGTATCTTTACTCCTCATTTATGCAAGAAAAGTAGCGCACCACAATGTTATTCGAAAATATCAATAAAATTGTATTTTCCGGCCAGATTCTATAGCATTGCAATGGTTATAGCTTGCCAGTATAAGCTTTCCTCCTTGTTTATGCTAGAAAGCTACTCACCACGATATTAGTCGAAAATGTCAATAAAATTAAATTTTCCGGCCAAATTATACAGCATTGCAATGGCTATAGCTCGCCAAAAGGACCTTTCCTCCATACTTATAACCAGGAAGATAGCTCACCACGATATTATTCGAAAATGTCAGCAAAATTGTTCTTTCCTGCCCGATTCTACAGCATTGCAATGCCTATAGCATGCCAAAAGAATCTTTCCTCCTCATATATGGAAGAAAGTTAGCTCACCACGACATAAGTCG
>NW_016971232.1:0-461 GCF_001483705.2 Eufriesea mexicana
TCCTCTTTACTCTTAGTTTAACACCAGATTTGCAGAATAAACATGCAATCTTTGGTAAAGTTATAGAATATACCATATGTAACATGCTTAAACATGAAGAAGTACTTGTAAATGGGGTAAATTTAATGTTTACAAGAAAATATATCAAGAATTGATATAAATATGATATTTCCTATCTTTTCTAGAATGATCTACCGCTTTGACCTCCAAGATTGATGGAAACTAAACTATTGAACAATCCATTGTCTGATATTATACCAAGAATAATAGTACAGGAAAGTGAAGAATTTTGTTACAGAAATTTAAATCTTTTATCATTTGGAGAAGAAGCAGAGGAAGATGAAAAAAAATCTGTGATATTAAATAAGAAGTTTAGTGATAAGGGTAAAACAGCTCAAGATCGTTTAACTGTTCCAAAAGCTCACAACCAGCTGTTGAACCATCTGGACTTGCAAATTAAA
>NW_016971233.1:0-600 GCF_001483705.2 Eufriesea mexicana
TAGAGGAGACTAGACCTCTGAAATCCATTGCTGACTACCACAGTCCCAACCAGAATTTATTAGAGCGCAGTAGATCACAGAAATCCGAGATGTTGCAGTGTAAAGCGCAAAAGTCAAAGATACCCTAACCATACCAGGCCTAACCTAACCCATCCAAACGTAGCCTACCTAAGATTAAGTTGCCGAGACCGCTGATTCTGGCCTCCACAGAGCAAAGCGGAACATGTTAGAGCACAGTGGAGCGCTGAAATCTACCGAGTAGCAGTGTAAAGTGCAAAAGTTAAAGCCATCCTTTAATAATCCTACCTAACATAATCAAACCAATCGTAAGGTAACTGAACATAACTCGCCTAGGCCACTATTCTCGACCTGCCCAGAGAAAAGCGGATGATAGTAGAGCGGCGCAGAGCGCAAGTGTCGAACGAATAGCAGCGTGTAGCACAAAAGTCAAAGCCATTACCTCCTATCAGAGCCAATCGTGTCATATCCAAACGTAAACTAACTCAACAAAACGTGCCGCGACAACTATTGCTGGAATGCGAAGGGCCAAGCAGAATATAGTCCAGCACAGTAGAGCGTAGAAATCCACGGTATATGAGT
>NW_016971234.1:0-1647 GCF_001483705.2 Eufriesea mexicana
TGGTTTTATGGATGTATGGATTTATGAATGTACGGATGTATGGATGGATGGATGTATGGATGGTTGGATGTATGGATGTAAGAATGTGTGGATGTATGCATGTATGGATGTACGGATGTATGGATGTATGGATGTATATATGAATGGATGCATGCATGGATGGATGTATGGACATATCTATGGATGTATGTATGGATGTATGGATGGATGGATGTATGGACATATCTATGGATGTATGTATGGATGTATGGATGTATGGATGTATGTACGGACGTATGTATGGTTGGATGGATGTATGGATGGATGGATTTATGGATGTGTGGATGTATGGATGTATGGATTAGTGAATGTACGGATAGGTTGATGTATGGATCGATGGATGTATGAATGAGTGCTTGTATGGATGGATGGATGTATTGATGGATGTATGAATATATGTACGGATGTCTGTATGGACATATCTATGGATGTATGTATGGTTGAATTGTTGTGTGGATGTATTGATGTATGGATGGACGCATGTTCGGATGTATGGATGTATGGACGTACATATGTATGGATGTATTGATGTATGGGTATATGTGTGTAAGGATGTGTGGATGTATGGGTGTATGTATGTTTGGATGTATGAATAGATGTATGAATGGGTGTATGCTTGGATGGATGGAATGATCGATGGACTTTTGTACAGATGGGCGTATGGATGTACGAATGGGTGGATGTATGTATGTATGGATGTATGAATCGATGGATGGATGGATATGTGGACGTATGGATGGATGGGTGTATGGAAGGTTGGACGTACGGATGGATGTATGGATGGATGGATGGCTGTATGTATGGATGGATGTATGTATGGATGTACGTATGGATGTTTGCATGGATGGGTGTACGTATGTATGTATGGATGTATGGATGTATGGATGTATGGATGTATGTATGTATGTACGCGTGGAAGTACGAATGTATGGATGTGCGGATATATGAATGTATGAATGTATATATGTATGTATGTATGGATGGATGGATGTATGAATGGATGGATGTATGGATTGATGGATGTATGGATGTATGTAAGGATGTATGTATGGATGTATGTATGGTTGGATGGATGTATGGATGGATGGATGTATGAATGGATGGATGTATGGATTGATGGATGTATGGATGTATGTAAGGATGTATGTATGGATGTATGTATGGTTGGATGGATGTATGGATGGATGGATGTATGAATGGATGGATGTATGGATTGATGGATGTATGGATGTATGTAAGGATGTATGTATGGATGTATGTATGGTTGGATGGATGTATGGATGGATGGATGTATGGAAAGATGGTTGTATCGGTGGAGGTATGTATGGATGAATGGTTTTGTGGATTGATGGATGTATGGATGGACGTATGGACGGATGTATGGTTGTAGGGAAGTATATATGTATGGATGTCTGGATGTACGGATGTCTGGATGTATGGATGTATGGGTGTATGTATGGTTGTATGTATGAATGAATGTGTGTTTGTATGTATGGATGTATGTATTGGTGTATGCATGGATGTATAGATGGGTGGATGGATTGTTGGATGGATTTATGGATATATGGATGTATGAATGTATGGATGTATGGTTGGACGGATATACGG
>NW_016971235.1:0-268 GCF_001483705.2 Eufriesea mexicana
TTTGTCCTACAGTGCGGGAATATTTTCAGATTGGCTCTGGCAAGGCCAGCAATAGTGGACTCTGCAGGGTATGATGGTCAGGTTACGTTCGGTAGGGTTGGGCCAGGCAAAGTTTCTTCAGGATAGCTTTCACTTTTGTGCTGCACACTGCTATTGGGTTGACTGCTCCGCTCTACTGTGCTCTGGTATATCCTGCTTAGCCCTAGGGAGGACAATAATAGTGGTCTCTGCACGTTAGGTTTAGTCAGACTATGTTTGGTTGTGCTCT
>NW_016971236.1:0-396 GCF_001483705.2 Eufriesea mexicana
TTAGCGTGCTATTCCCATTGCAATGCTATATAATCTGGCTGGAAAATTCAATTCTATTGATATCTTCGGACAATATCGTGGCGAGCAGACCTGCTTGCATATATAAGGAGGAGGAATACTATCGGCGTGCTATTGCAATTGCGGTGCTATATAATCTGGCTGGAAAATTCAATTTTGTTGACATTTTCGGACAATATCGTGGTGAGCTGAGCTCCTTGCACAGATAAGGAGGAAAGCTCCTATTCGCGAGCTGTGGACATTGCAATGCTATATAATCTGGCTGGAAAGTCAAATTTTATTAACATTTTTTCTATTACCTTGGTGAGCGAACTTTCTTGCCTAAATAAGGAAGAAAGAAACTATTGGCGTCCTATAGCCATTGCAATGCTATAGAAT
>NW_016971236.1:426-800 GCF_001483705.2 Eufriesea mexicana
TTGTTAACATTCTCTCCCAATATCGCGGTGAGCTATCTTTCTTGCATAAATAAGGTGGAAAAATTCCGTTGGCCTGCTATAGCCGTTGCAGTGCTATTGTATCTGGCTGGAAAATATAATTATATAGACAGTTTCGACTAATATCGGGTTGAGCTAACATTCTTGCATAAATAAGGAGGAACGTCTCCATTGGCGTGCTATAGCCATTGCAATGATATATAATCTGGATGGAAAATTAAATTTAATTGACATTTTCGACTATCATCGGGGTGAGCTGATATTCTGGCATAAATAAGGAGAAAAGATTCTACTTGCGTGCAGTACCAGTTGCAGTGCTATAGAATCTGGCTGGAAGATTCAGTTTGATTGATATT
>NW_016971237.1:0-503 GCF_001483705.2 Eufriesea mexicana
GTTACGTTACGCTTGGTTATGTTAGGCAAGTCCGGGTTAGGTTAGGATATCTTTGACTTTTCTACCGTACATTGCCGGTCTGTGGGCATCTGAGCTCTACGCGCCTCTAATACGTTCTGCTTGGCGATGCAGAGGCCAACAGTAGCGGACTATGCTCCTTAGGTTTTGTTAGTTCATGTTCCGTTAGGCTAGTATAAGTCAGGTTACGTTAGGATATCTTTGACCTTCGCGATATACAGTGCAGTTGGAGGCTTCCTGCGCTCTACCGTGATTTGCTACGCCGTGTTTGGCTCTGGGGAGGCCAGCAATGGTGGTCGCGCCACCTTAGGTTGAGTTATGTTTTGCTTAGTTATGTTACGATTGGTTAGGTTCGGAGACGTTATCTTTGAGTTTGTGCAATACGCTTCTTCTGGGTGGATGTCTTTACTCTACTATTATCCAATATGTTCAGCTTGGCTCTGGGAAGGCGTGCAACAGCGGTATCGGCATGTCATTTCGAGTTA
>NW_016971238.1:0-262 GCF_001483705.2 Eufriesea mexicana
CAAGCTGAAAACATTAGTGCTCTGTTGGGCGCAGAAATCCGCGTGATAGCAGGCTAAAGCACTGAAGTCAAAACTATGCTCTCCTAGCCTAACCAATCGTAACATAAGCGAACGTAACCTAACTCTGCCGAACGTGCCGCGATCACAATTACAGGCCTCCCCAGAGCCAAGCAGAACACGTTAAAGGAGAGTAGAACGCAGAACTCCATGGAACCCCGGTGTATACCAGAAAAGTCAAAGATACCCAAACCTAACCCAAACC
>NW_016971239.1:0-284 GCF_001483705.2 Eufriesea mexicana
GTGTTCAGCGGAAAAGTAAAAGATACCATACCTAACACAAGCCAACGTAACCTAACCTAACGTGGGCATTCTCAACATAACGTGCCGTGACCATCTTTGCTGGCCTCCACAGGTTCTAGCAGATTAGAGTAGAGCGCAATAGAGAGCAAGAATCCACCGACTGACTGTGTATAGCACGAAAGTCAACGATATCCTTACGAATCTATACCTAACCTAAGCAGGCCATGCGTAACGTAACTCAACCAAACGTGCCGCGATCACTATTGCTGCCCTCCCCAGGTTGG
>NW_016971240.1:0-499 GCF_001483705.2 Eufriesea mexicana
AGGAACAGGTTAACTATCGAAAATTCAGATGCTTATATTCGTCTTAAAACGACTAACTATAAACCAGACTTGACTAAATTGACGTCACAAGTTCAACATCAGGGGAGCCATTGATATCAAAGAGAACGTTTAGTAATAAAGTTCATTCATCTATGTTTGTAATTATTTTCTCAATAAAATATATCTTATTATTTACTAAAAGACTGCTTTAATACGAAAATATCTCTGACTCAAACGTCTCTTTAATACTCACGTTTTGGTTGATTTTGACCCACGAGCAAAAAAGTTTGCCAACCCTTGCTCCATACCATTCCCGAAAAATTGATAAAATTCCAAATAAAAATGGGAAAACGTTGATATTCAACAGTGATTGGAAACAAAGCAAATTCCTTTTGAAGAAAATATGGGACGAACAAAAGTTTTGCAAATTGTAAAACAACAAAATATTACAAATACCTATGCAACTGATAAAATAGCAGAAGACAAAAATGTAAAAGCG
>NW_016971241.1:0-867 GCF_001483705.2 Eufriesea mexicana
AATAATAATAATATGGTAATAATAATAATAATAATATAAATATAATATAATAATAATAATTATTATTTATTTATACATTCATTCGTCCATTCATTTATTTATTTATTTATTTGAGGAATGACTCTTTCATATATAGTGTAGTAGACTAAAAAAGGTGCACAAACGAAAATAAAAATGAAACAGTAATAATAATATAATAATAATGATAATAATAATAACAATAAAAACATCATAGGAGGATGTAAAATATTTGCGGGAAAAGAATATCCAGAAAGACATAACACAGTAGCTAAAATAATTCACAAAGCAATCCTCAACACCAACGATACAAAACAAGACTATACACCATACTACAAATATACACCAACAGCAATAATCGAAAACGAAGAATACAAATTATACTGGGACACAACAATACACACCGATAAAACAATAAACCGCAACAGACCAGACATCACACTCACGAAAAAGAAAGAAAAGAAAACATACCTAATCGACATTGCAATACCCAGTGATACAAATATAGAACAGAAACACAAAGGGAAAACAGAAAGATACACACCACTAGCACAGGAAATTAAAAGAATATGGAAACAACAGGAAGTACATACAATACCAGTAATAATATCAACAACAGGAATAACACCATACACACTCAAAAAACACCTAACTCGATTGAAGATACCAACGCACATCCACCATGAAATACAGAAAGCAACGATACTACATACATATGCAACATCACCAGAAATTTCCTCAACGATGTAAGTTGAAAGCCGAGCTGGACCTGGCAATGTCCCGTCAAGCTGCTAGAAAACCCCGGAAAGGGAGAAGAACCACATAACAATAATAAAAATATAATATAAT
>NW_016971242.1:0-368 GCF_001483705.2 Eufriesea mexicana
TGACAATAAAATTGAACTTTCCATCCCGATTCTGCAGCATTGCAATGCCTATAGCACGCCAAAGGGATCTTTATTCCATACCTATTCAACGAAGTTAGCTCAACACCTTATTAGTTGAAAATGTCAATAAAATTGAATTTTCCAGCCCGATCCTGCAGCGTTGCAATGGCTATAGCAGGCCAAAAGGTTCTTCCCTCCTTACTTATGCAAGGAAGTCGGCTCACCACGATACTAGTCGAAAATGTCAATGAAATTGAGTTTTCCAGCAAGATTCTATAGCATTGCAATGGTAACAGTTTGCCAACATATTCTTTCCTCCTTGTTTATGCAAGAAAGTTAGCTCACCGCGATAATAGTCGAAAATGTCA
>NW_016971243.1:0-597 GCF_001483705.2 Eufriesea mexicana
TATAGCACGAAAGTCTAATCTATTGTATCCTAATCTCACCAAACGTAACACATCCAAACGTTGCATAGGTCACCCTATCATGCCGGGCCAGCTATTGCTGACCTCTCCAGGTGCAAGCGGAATAAACTAGAGCACAGCAGGGCGCAGAAATCCACCCCATTGCAGTGTATAGCACAAAAGTCAAACATGCTCAGACCTAACGTGACCATACCTAACCTATCTAAACATTGTGTAACCGAACATGACGTGACGAGACCAATATTGCTCGCCTTCCAGAGTGGAGCAGAGAATGGTAGAGCAATGTAGAGGGTGGAAATCCATCAAATAGCAGTGTAAAGCACAAGAGCCGAAGTAGCATATCCTAACCTAGCCAAGCGTTTCACATCCTAACGTAACTTAGCCTTTTCGAGCGTGACGAGACCGCTATTGCTGGCCTCCACAGAGACAAGTGGATTGTACTGGAGCACAGTAGTATGCAGAAATCCACCGTATTGAGCTCGAAGATATCCCAACCTAACCTGTCATAACCTAACGTAAGCAAACGTAACGTATCTCAACATAACATGACGCGACCACTATTGCTGGCACACACAGAAA
>NW_016971244.1:0-588 GCF_001483705.2 Eufriesea mexicana
AGCTGAAAATATTAAAGTACTGTAGGGAGCAGAAATGCACCTAATAGCAGGCGAGGGCACTAAGGCCAAAGTTATCGTCTCGACACCCAACGAACCGTAATATTTTCAACGTATAATAATTCAAATTAACGTGCGGAAACACTATTGCTGGCCTACGCAGAGTCAAGCGGAACACATTAGTGGAAAGTAGGACGCAGAAATCCATATAATCGCAGTGCACATCGGAAAAGTCAGTACAACCCAAGATAACCCAAACCAACAGAACATAACCTAACATAGCCCGACTCAACCTAACGTGCCCAGACTGCTATTGTTGCCCTCCCCAGAGCGAAGCAGGGCATGCTAGAGCACAGTTGATGGCAGGAATCCACCGAGCATCTGTGCACAACCACTGAAGTTGAAGGCACCATGAACAAATTTAGCCTGACCCATCCTGACCGAACGTAACCAGATTCATCATATCGTGCCGAGACAACTATTTCTTGGCTTTCCAGAGCCAAGTTGAAAATATTAGAACGCAGCAGTGCGCACAAATGCACCTAACAGCAGACTATAACAATGAAGGCATAGCTATCCTCTCCTAACCTA
>NW_016971245.1:0-296 GCF_001483705.2 Eufriesea mexicana
TGTATTTTCCATCAAGATTATATGGCATTGCAATGGCTATAGCACGCCAATACAGTCTTTCCCCCTTATTTATGCAAGAAAGTTCGCCCACCTCGTTATTAGCCGAAGTCGTCATTAAAATTGGATTATCCAGCCAGATTATATAGCACTCCCATGGCTATAGCACGCCAATAGTGTATTTCATACTTATTTATGAAAGAAAGTTGGGCTACCACGATATTAGTCGAAAATGGCAATAAAATTGTATTTTCCAGCCTGATTCTATAGCATTTCATTGGCTATATCACATCAATAGT
>NW_016971246.1:0-272 GCF_001483705.2 Eufriesea mexicana
GACTGACCTGACCTGACCTGACCTGACCTGATCTGACCTGACATGGTCTAACATAACCTAACCAAACTTAACCTAACCTATCCTAACTTAACACAATCAGTCCAAACCTAACCTAACCTTACCTAACCAAACCCAACCAATCCTAACCTATCAAAATCAAACCTAGCCTGATCTCATCTAACCTAACCTAACCTATTGTAATCTAACCATACCTATCCTAACATAACATATCCTAACCTGACCTGAACTGACCGGATCTGATATTAGCTGAA
>NW_016971247.1:0-3335 GCF_001483705.2 Eufriesea mexicana
TATGTGGTGCGGTTTATTGGAGTCATGGTGCGTCCTGTTATGATCCGATTGGGCAGCTCAGGAGAGTATGGCTTTCACTTTTGTGCGGTACACTGCTATTCGGCGGACGTCTGAGCTCTGCTTTGATCTAACATGCTCTGCTTTGCTCTGGGTAGGCCACAAACAGTGGCCACGGCGCGCTAGGTAGTTATATGTTACGTTTGGCTAGGTTGTACTTTCTTGGGTTAGTCCTGGATAGCTTTGACTTTTCCGCCATTCACTGTGATTCTATGGATTTATGCTCTCTACACTCTTCTAGTATGTTTTGCTTGGCTCTTGAGAGCAGAGCAGTAGTCGTCGCGTCTCGTTAGTTTGAGTTATATTACGTTTGGTAAAGTTACGATTTGTTCGGTTAGGCTAGGATAGCAATGTCAATTGCGCTATACACTGCTATTCGGTGGATTCCTGCGCTCTGCTGTGCACTAATATGCTCTGTTTGGTTACGTTGTGCCCAGTGATTGCGGTCCCGGTACGTTAGGTTGTGTTAGTCAACATTTGGTTAGGTCAGGTAGGGCAAGGTTAGGTTAGGATATCATAGACCTTTATGCTATACACAGCAACGCAGCTGATTTCTGTGATCTACTGGGCTGTAGCATATTCTGCTTGCCTCTTGGGAGGCCAGCGATATTGGTCTCGGCACGACTGGTTAAGTTAGCTTGCGTTTGGTTATATTACGTTCGTATATGTTAGGATAGGATAGCGTTGACATTTGTGCTCAGCACCACTATTCGGAGAATTTCTGCGCTCCACATAGCTCTAGTATACACTGCTTGACCATCGGGTTGCGAGAAATGGTAGTCGCGGCACGTTAGGCTGAGACACGTTACGTAGTTGGTTATGTTATGCTAGTTTAGGTCTGGTTAGGGTAGCTTTGACTTTTGTGCTATACACTCCTATTCTGCGGCCTTCTGCGCACTACTGTGATGACGTGTGCTCTGCTTTGCTCTCAAGAGGCCTTAAATAGTGGCCGCGGTGCGTCAGGTTGCGTTGTGTTACAGTTGGTTATTTTAGGTTAGGTTAGGCACGGTAAGGATACCTTTGAATTTTGCGCTATGCACTTCAATGTGGTCGTTTTCTGCACTCTAGTGTGCCCTAGCATACTCTGCTTGGCTCTGCGGACTGCAGGAACAGTGGTCTCGGCACGCTTGTTTAATTTCGGTTACGTTTGGAATCATTACGTTTGGATATGTTAGGAATGAATAGCGTCGACTTTTGTGATATACCCTGCTGTTCGCTGGATTTTTTCGCCCTACATTGCTCTACCATACTCTGCTCCACCCTGCGGGTCCAGGAAAAGTGGTCGCTGCACGTTATGTCGTGTTACGTTACGTTTGGTTAGGTTTGGCTATGTTCGTTTGTGTTAGGTCAGAATAGCTTAAACTTTCGCGATATACACTGTTATACCCTGGACTTCTGCGCTCTGCTGTGCTCTACTCTATTCTGCTTGTCCCAGTGTCGTCCGGCAATGGAGTTCGCGGCTTTCTGTGTTGGGTTAGGCTTCGGTGGGTTAGGTTACATTTGCTTGGGTTATCTTCGGATAGCTTTGACTTTTCTGCTATACACTGCCATTGTATGGATTCCTGCCTTCTAAACTCCTCTAATATGTTCGGCTTGGCTCAGTGGAGGACAGCAATAGTGGCCGCATAGCGTATGGTTGAGATAGGCTGCGTTAGGTTGTTATGTTAGCTCAGGTTATGTTTAGGTAGCATTGACTTTTCTGCAATACATTGCGATTCCATGGATCTGTGCGCTCTACTCGACTCTAGTATGATCTGCTTGGCTCCACAGAGACCTGCAATACTGTTTGGGGCACGTTAGGTTGAATTGATTAAGGTTTGGTTCGGTTACGTTTCATTGGGTTAGGCAACGCTAGCTTTGACTCTTGTGCTCAACACTGCTATTCTATGGACTCCTGGGCTCTACTGTGCTCCACACCTTTCTGCTTGTATCAGGGCACGCCTGCAATAGCGGTCGCGGCTCGTTATGCTGTGTTATGTTACGTTTGGAAATGATAGGTGGGGTTACGTTTGATCGGCATATCATTGACTTTTGCGCTGTACACTGCTATTCGGTGGATTCCTACGCTCTACATTGCTCTAATATACTCTGCTCGACTCTGGGGTGGCCAGTAATAGTGGTCCAGGCGCGTTAGGTTCGGTTACCCTACGTCTGGTTAGGTTGCGTTCGTTTGTAGTAGGTTTGGATTGCTTTGTCTTTCGTGGTGCACACTGATATTCGGTGGATTTCTGCGCTCTACTGTCCACTACCATAATCTACTCGGCTCTGGGAAGGTCAGTAACTGTGGTCTCGACACGTTTCGTTCAATTAAGCTACGTTCGTTTATGTTCCGCTTCGTTATGGTAGGGGAGAATAGCTTTGACATTTGTGCTATGCACTGATTTTCGGTTGATTTCTGCGCTCTGCTGCGCTCCAACGCGCTCTGAATGGCTATGGGGAAGCCAGCAATACTAGTCCCAGCTCTTTAAGTTTAGCCAGTCTACGTTCTCTTAGGTCAGGTTTGGCAAGACAAAGTTCTGGTATCTTTGACATTTCTGCTATTCGCTGCTACTAGCCGGCTAATCTAGCCGGCTTCCTACTCTCCGGTCTGCTCTAGTGCATTCTGCTTGGCCCTGGGGATTGCAGTGATAGTGGTCTCGGCACGATACGTTGGGTTATGTTACGTTTGGCTTTATTACGCTTGGTTACGTTAGGACAGGGTTGATGTGACTTTTGTGCTATTAACTGTTATTCAGAGGACCTCTGCACTCCCCTGTGCTCTGGTATATTCTGATTGGCTATGTGGAAGTCAGCAACAAAGGCCCATTAGGATCACGTACGTTACGTTACGTTATGTCAAGTTTTGTTAGTGTAGTCTAGCGTATCCTTGACGTTTGCGCTTTAGGCTGGTATCCGGTGGGCCTTTGCGCATTACTGCGATCTAACATGCTCTGCTTTGCTCTGGGGAGGCCAGAAATAGTGGCCGCGGCGTGTTCGGTAGAGTTAGGTTTCGCTTGGTTAGGTCAGGCTTGTTTAGATTAGGATAGGATATTTCTCACTTCAGCGCATTACACTGAATTGCGGCGGATTTCTGCGCTCCGCTGTGCTCTAGTATGTTCTGCTTCTTTCTGGGGAGGTTAGTAATGATTGTCTCACCAAGTTAGGTTGAGATCGCCTGCGTTTGGTTAAGTCATGCTAGCTATGGTTATGTTCGGATAGCTTTGTCTTTTCTGCTATGCACTGCGATACTATGAACTTCTGCGCTCTACTCTCCTCTAATATATTCTGCTTGGCTCTGG
>NW_016971247.1:9625-11354 GCF_001483705.2 Eufriesea mexicana
TGGGTTAGCATAGCTTTGACTTTCGTGGTGTACACTGCTATTCTGCGGATTTCAGCGCTCTACTGTGCTCTGCTATGTTCTGCTTGGCACGGGCTATGTTCTGCTAGGACAGAAACGGTGGCCGCTGCGCGTTAGGTAGAGTTAGGTTATGTTCGGTCAGGTTATAGTTGTTCGCGTTAGACTAGAATGTCATTGCCTTTTGCGCTGTACACTTGAGTGCGGTGGATTTCTGCGCTCTGCCGTGCTCTAGTATGTTCTTCTAGTCTCTGGGAGGGCCAGCATTAGTGGCATCGGCACGCTACGTTGAGATAGGCTACGCTCCGATTGGTCAGGTTAGGTCAGGTTAGGATAGGATATCTTCGGCATCTGTCCTTTGCACTGAAATGCAGCGGATTTCTGCTTCCTAATGTGCTCTGGTACGTTCCGCTTGTCTCTGGGAACCCCAGCAATAGTGATCGCTACTGCTTTACGTAACGTAACAGAAACCAACGTGCCGAGACCACTGTTGCTTGAATCCCCAGGGCCAAGCAGAATATACTAGTGCGCAGTAGAACACAGGGATCCACCGTATGGCAGTGCATTGCACAAAAGACGTAACCATCCTTTCCTAACCAAATAAATCGTAACAAAACCAAACATAACATACCTGCACCTAACGTGCCGCGAGCACTATTTCAGGCCTCCCAGAAGGCAAGTAGTGCATATTAGAGCAGAGTAGAGCACAGAAATTCATAGAATCCCAGCGTATAACAGAAAAGTCAAAGCTACCTGGACCTAGAACACACCAATGTAACCTAGCCAAACGTAACCTAACTCAACCCACCGTGCCGAGGCCACCATTGCGGACTTCCCCAGATTCAAGCAGAAAATATTGGAGTGCAGAAGGGCGCAATGATCCACCGTGTAGCGGTGTATGTCACAAAACTCGCAGCTATCCTATCCCAACCAACCCATAGGTAACGTAACCAAACGTAACATAACTCGAACTAACGTGCTGGGACCACTATTGCTGGCATACTCAAGGACAAGCAGTATTTAGTAGAGCACAGTAGAGCACAGAAATTCATGGAGTCGCTTTGTATAGCACAGAAGTCACAACTACACTATCCTAACCTAACCAAACGTAACATAGGGACGGTAACCTAACCTAACCTAACGTGCCGTGGACACTATTGATGGCCTCCGCGGTGCCATGCAGAATATACGGGTGCACTGTAGAACGCAGAAATCCGCCGAAAATCAGTGTATATCACAAAAGTCATAGCTACCCTTTCCTAACCTAACCAATCTTAATTTAACCTAACGCATCCTAACTACAGGAATCGTGCCGCGACCCCTATTTCTGGCCTCCCCAGAGCCGAGCAGAACATATTACAGGAGAGTAGAGCGCACATACCCACCAAATAGCGGTGTACGGCACAAACCTCGCAGCTGTCCTGTCCTAACTTGACAAACGTAACACGACCAAACGAAACATAACACAACAAAACATGCCGAGGCCACTATTGCTAGCATCTCCATCGCGGAGCAGAACATGTTGGAGGGGAGTAGAGCGTAGAAATCCCCTGAATGATTGTGTGTAGCAGAAAAGTCAAAGATAGCATAACCTATCCCCAACCCACCTAACCAAACCAAATGTAGCTTAATCCAAACTAACGATCGTAGGCCATCATATCTAGCCTCGTAAGGGTCAAGCAGAGCATACTGCAGCAATGTAGAGTGCAGAGAT
>NW_016971248.1:0-273 GCF_001483705.2 Eufriesea mexicana
CGGTGGATTTCAGCGCTCTACTGTGCTCTGTTGTGTTCTGCTTGGCTCTGGGGCTGCCAGTAAGAGTACTCCCGGCACGACAGCTTTGGATATGTTACGTTTCGTTGGGTTAGCTTTGGAAGACTAGTTTATGGTCTCTTTGAGCTATGTGCTATTCACTCCTATTCGGAAGATGTCCACGCTCTACATTGCTCTACTACACTACGCTCGACTACGTTCCGGTTGCTTCGACCTTCTTACTACGCACTGTTATTTGTTGGTTCTCTGTGATCT
>NW_016971249.1:0-2081 GCF_001483705.2 Eufriesea mexicana
ATCCATCCATACATCCACCCATCCATACATCCACCGAACCATACAACCATTCATCCATACAACTATCCATCCATGCAAGCACCCATCCATACAACCGCCGTTCCATGCATCTGCCCATCCATACATCCATACATACATACATCCATACATCCATTCACCTGTGCAACCATACATACCTACGTCCATACATGCACACATACATACATCCATAAATCCGTCCAACCATACAACAATCCATCCATACACACATCCATACGTACATCCACACATCCATACATACACCCACACACATCCATACATACATCCATCAATACAACCATACATACAACCATACACACATACACACAGGCATCCATGCATACATCCGTACATACATCCATCCATACATCCATTCATCCATACATCCATACATATATACATCCATCCATCCACACATCCATACATATATAAATCCATACATACGTAAATCCGTACATTCGTGCATCCGTACCGCAGTCCATCCACACTTCCACCCATCCATACAGCCATTCATCGATACATACGTCCATACATGCATCCATAATTCAATACATCCATCCAACCAAACATCCACGCATCCATACATACATCGATCCTTACATCCTTCCATCCATACGTCCATCCATCCATATATCCATACATTCACACACTCGTACATCCATAAATCCAACCACACATACACTCATCCATCCATACATACATCCATATATACATCCATAGATCCATGCATACACCCATACACTCATCCATACATACATGCATAGATACATCCGTACATACATCCATACAAGCATCCATACATCCACCCATACATACAACCGAGTCCATTAACTCAACCATACATCCATTCATCCATCCACCCATACTTAAATCCATCTAACTATACATCCATCCAACCATACTTCCATACATATATACATCCATACATCCATACATCCGTAGATCCATCCATCCATACCACTATCCATCCATACACCCATCCATCCATACCACTGTCCACCCATACACCCATCCATCCATACATCCATCGATACATACATACATCCATCCATACATACATGCATACATTCATACTTACATACATCCATACATACATACATACATACAAACATCCATACATATATCCATGCATACATCCATACATACATCCATACATACATACATACAAACATCCATACATATATGCATGCATGCATCCGTACATACATCCATACAAACATCCATACATACACCCGTTCTTCCGTCCATCCACCAATCCATTCAGCCACCCACACATCCATACATCCACGCATCCGTACATCTATACATGCGTACATCCGTAGATCCGGCCATCCATACCACTATCCATCCATACATCCATCTATCGATACAGCCATCCATCCATACATCCATCCATCCATGCATCCATCCTTCCATACATCCACCCATCCATACATCCACACATCCATACATCGATCGATCCATACACCCATCCATCCATACATCCACCCACCAATTCATCCATCCAACCATACATCCATACATACATCAATACATACATCCATACATACACTCATACATTCATCCATGCATACAGCCATACATACATACCTACATACATCCATACATACATACATACATACATACAATCATACACACATACATCCATGTATACATCCATATACACATCCATACATACACCCATACACACATCCATACATACATCCATTCATACATTCATACAGACATCCATAAACACACCCATACATACATCCATTGATATATCCATACATCCATCCATACATGCATCCATACATCCATACATCCGTACAACCCTCGAACCATACCTCAATCCATCATACATTCATACAGACATCCATAAACACACCCATACATACATCCATTGATATATCCATACATCCATCCATACATGCATCCATACATCCATACATCCGTACAACCCTCGAACCATACCTCAATCCATCCATAAGCCCATTCATCCATACAGCCATCCATCCATATATAAATCCATCCATACTTCCACCATTCTACACATCCATCCATCCATACATCCACCCATCTAT